>NW_026562288.1:15000-17500 GCF_027943255.1 Anastrepha obliqua
GCTTGATAGTGCAGCACTAAGTGGGTGGTAAACTCCATCTAAAACTAAATATAACCATGAGACCGATAGTAAACAAGTACCGTGAGGGAAAGTTGAAAAGAACTCTGAATAGAGAGTTAAATAGTACGTGAAACTGCTTAGAGGTTAAGCCCGATGAACCTGAATATCCATTATGAAAAATTCATCATTAAATAATTAAAAAAATAATGTGCATTTTTTTCATATAAGGACATTGTAATCTATTAACATAATAAAGTATTTATCAAAAGATCATTGGTGATATTAAGTTTATTTAAATTAATTTGCTTTTTAAGCATATTAACATAAAATAAATACTAATGATTTGATAAAGTGTTGATAGATTTTATTATATATAATGCTAAAATTCATTTTTTGAATTTTACAAAAAATTTAATATCTATGATATTAATATTTATTTGTATGCATTTATATGATTAACAATGCGAAAGATTCAGGATACCTTCGGGACCCGTCTTGAAACACGGACCAAGGAGTCTAACATATGTGCAAGTCATTGAGTTATATTAAACTTAATGGCATAATTAACTTAACTTAAATATAATGGGATTAATTTTTAGTCTATTTTTTAATAAATAGTCAATTAATTCAATCCCGGGGCGTTCCATATAGTTATGTATAATGATAATTTATTATTATTTATACCTCTAACTGGAGCGTACCTTGAGCATATATGCTGTGACCCGAAAGATGGTGAACTATACTTGATCAGGTTGAAGTCAGGGGAAACCCTGATGGAAGACCGAAACAGTTCTGACGTGCAAATCGATTGTCAGAATTGAGTATAGGGGCGAAAGACCAATCGAACCATCTAGTAGCTGGTTCCCTCCGAAGTTTCCCTCAGGATAGCTGGTGCATTTAAAAATTATATAAAATAATCTTATCTGGTAAAGCGAATGATTAGAGGCCTTAGGGTCGAAACGATTTTAACCTATTCTCAAACTTTAAATGGGTAAGAACCTCACCTTTCTTGATATGAAGGTTGAGGTTATGATATAATGTGCCCAGTGGGCCACTTTTGGTAAGCAGAACTGGCGCTGTGGGATGAACCAAACGTAATGTTACGGTGCCTAAATTAACAACTCATGCAGATACCATGAAAGGCGTTGGTTGCTTAAAACAGCAGGACGGTGGACATGGAAGTCGTAATCCGCTAAGGAGTGTGTAACAACTCACCTGCCGAAGCAACTAGCCCTTAAAATGGATGGCGCTTAAGTTGTATACCTATACATTACCGCTAAAGTAGATGATTTATAAAACAATTTCGATTGATTTATAAATTTTGAAACTTTAGTGAGTAGGAGGGTACAATAGTGTGCTTAGAAGTGTTTGGCGTAAGCCTGCATGGAGCCGCTATTGGTACAGATCTTGGTGGTAGTAGCAAATAATCGAATGAGACCTTGGAGGACTGAAGTGGAGAAGGGTTTCGTGTGAACAGTGGTTGATCACGAGTTAGTCGGTCCTAAGTTCAAGGCGAAAGCCGAAAATTTTCAAGTTTTTAATAAAAAAAAAATATTAATAAAAATATATTTAAAAATAATTAAAATACTTGAATTATTTTGAACGAAAGGGAATACGGTTCCAATTCCGTAACCTGTTGAGTATCCGTTTGTTATTAAAAATGGGCCTTGTGCTCATCCTGGCAACAGGAACGACCATAAAGAAGCCGTCGAGAGATATCGGAAGAGTTTTCTTTTCTGTTTTATAGTCGTACTACCATGGAAGTCTTTCGAAGAGAGATATGGTAGATGGACTAGAAGAGCATGACATTTACTGTTGTGTCGATATTTTCTCCTCGGACCTTGAAAATTTATGGTGGGGTCACGCAAACTTCTCAACAGGCCGTACCAATATCCGCAGCTGGTCTCCAAGGTGAAGAGTCTCTAGTCGATAGAATAATGTAGGTAAGGGAAGTCGGCAAATTAGATCCGTAACTTCGGGATAAGGATTGGCTCTGAAGATTGAGATAGTCGGGCTTGATTGGGAAGCAATACCATGGTTTATGTACTCGTTCTGGGTAAATAGAGAATTACGATTCTTGTTCCCCGGATAGTAGTTACGTAGCCAATTGTGGAACTTTCTTGCTAAAATTTTTAAGGAATTATATCATTCGATATATATTCCTTTTAAATTATAACGATTATCAATTAACAATCAATTCAGAACTGGCACGGACTTGGGGAATCCGACTGTCTAATTAAAACAAAGCATTGTGATGGCCCTAACGGGTGTTGACACAATGTGATTTCTGCCCAGTGCTCTGAATGTCAAAGTGAAGAAATTCAAGTAAGCGCGGGTAAACGGCGGGAGTAACTATGACTCTCTTAAGGTAGCCAAATGCCTCGTCATCTAATTAGTGACGCGCATGAATGGATTAACGAGATTCCTACTGTCCCTATCTACTGTTTGTGGGTCGGCAAGAGAGGACTGGGTGCACGTCCTCTGTGAATGCCCGATGTAC
>NW_026562288.1:22500-25000 GCF_027943255.1 Anastrepha obliqua
TGTTATGGAATATAACCTTGGCATATTGGCACTAAAATATATAATAAAGACATTTCAAATCAAACTGAAATGTATTGAAATGAATTTTTCCCATACATTTTTGACAATGTGAGGTGTGCATGGCAAAAAACACTCACGGTGAAGGCATGTGAAATAATATGAAAATATCAAAAGTTAACTAACCAATGATATTGAAGCATATAAATCGAAGCATAACTATATGAAACTCGAATTTAAGCCATATTAAACTGGTAATATTGTGATTTTATGCCTGGTTTTCCATACGTTAGTTTAAATAGAAAAAATTTTCGAATATATATACATATATGAAGAATCTATATTCTAATACTAACATGTTATGGAATATAACCTTGGCATATTGGCACTAAAATATATAATAAAGACATTTCAAATCAAACTGAAATGTATTGAAATGAATTTTTCCCATACATTTTTGACAATGTGAGGTGTGCATGGCAAAAAACACTCACGGTGAAGGCATGTGATATAATATGAAAATATCAAAAGTTAACTAACCAATGATATTGAAACATATAAATCGAATCATAACTATATGAAACTCGAATTTGAGCCATATTAAACTGGTAATATTGTGATTTTATGCCTGGTTTTCCATACGTTAGTTTAAATAGAAAAAAATTCTCGAATATATATACATATATGAAGAATCTATATTCTATACTAACATTTTATGGAATATAACCTTGGCATATTGCCATTAAAATATATAATAAAGACATTTCAAATCAAACTGAAATGTATTGAAATGAATTTTTCCCATACATTTTTGACAATGTGAGGTGTGCATGGCAAAAAACACTCACGGTGAAGGCATGTGATATAATATGAAAATATCAAAAGTTAACTAACCAATGATATTGAAGCATATAAATCGAATCATAACTATATGAAACTCGAATTTGAGCCATATTAAACTGGTAATATTGTGATTTTATGCCTGGTTTTCCATACGTTAGTTTAAATAGAGAGTTATGGAATATAACCTTGGCATATTGGCACTAAAATATATAATAAAGACATTTCAAATCAAACTGAAATGTATTGAAATGAATTTTTCCCATACATTTTTGACAATGTGAGGTGTGCATGGCAAAAAACACTCACGGTGAAGGCATGTGATATAATATGAAAATATCAAAAGTTAACTAACCAATGATATTGAAGCATATAAATCGAATCATAACTATATGAAACTCGAATTTGAGCCATATTAAACTGGTAATATTGTGATTTTATGCCTGGTTTTCCATACGTTAGTTTAAATAGAGAGTTATGGAATATAACCTTGGCATATTGGCACTAAAATATATAATAAAGACATTTCAAATCAAACTGAAATGTATTGAAATGAATTTTTCCCATACATTTTTGACAATGTGAGGTGTGCATGGCAAAAAACACTCACGGTGAAGGCATGTGATATAATATGAAAATATCAAAAGTTAACTAACCAATGATATTGAAGCATATAAATCGAATCATAACTATATGAAACTCGAATTTGAGCCATATTAAACTGGTAATATTGTGATTTTATGCCTGGTTTTCCATACGTTAGTTTAAATAGAGAGTTATGGAATATAACCTTGGCATATTGGCACTAAAATATATAATAAAGACATTTCAAATCAAACTGAAATGTATTGAAATGAATTTTTCCCATACATTTTTGACAATGTGAGGTGTGCATGGCAAAAAACACTCACGGTGAAGGCATGTGATATAATATGAAAATATCAAAAGTTAACTAACCAATGATATTGAAGCATATAAATCGAATCATAACTATATGAAACTCGAATTTGAGCCATATTAAACTGGTAATATTATGATTTTATTCCTGGTTTTCCATACGTTAGTTTAAATAGAAAAAATTTTCGAATATATATACATATATGAAGAATCTATATTCTATACTAACATGTTATGGCATATTGGTGTTATTGTATTTTATTCCTGGTTTTCTATAGTTAGTTTAAATAGAAATAAATTTTTGAATTCAAAATTTTATATTCTATACTAGCATTACATAGAAATTATCCTCAACTGTTTGTTTCTTGTATAAATACAGGAAATTAAACAGATGATGAAGAGAAAAAAATAAGAAAAACAAAAATTTATAAGAAAAATTAAATTTTAAACAAAGGAAAAGAGGAGAAAATTTTTTCAATCATATATATTTATGATTAAAAAATAGAATTATGAAATTATTAATTTCAATTCAAAGAGAAAAATTATGTAATATATGAAATTATTACATTAAAAATGCATTTGAAAAAAAAGTAAAATGTTATTAAGAATGATAAATTATTTGAAAATTGGCAAATATTAAGAAGAAATATCGTTCTTATATTTTTATATAAAATATATAATATAGAGAACGAAAATTCTTTTTCATAAAAAACGGTTTTTGAATTTTGATAAGAAAAGCTAAAGGGGGGTCGCCCCTTTACTTTTT
>NW_026562289.1:5000-25000 GCF_027943255.1 Anastrepha obliqua
CAAAAGTTAACTAACCAATGATATTGAAGCATATAAATCGAATCATAACTATATGAAACTCGAATTTAAGCCATATTAAACTGGTAATATTGTGATTTTATGCCTGGTTTTCCATACGTTAGTTTAAATAAAGAGTTATGGAATATAACCTTGGCATATTGGCACTAAAATATATAATAAAGACATTTCAAATCAAACTGAAATGTATTGAAATGAATTTTTCCCATACATTTTTGACAATGTGAGGTGTGCATGGCAAAAAACACTCACGGTGAAGGCATGTGATATAATATGAAAATATCAAAAGTTAACTAACCAATGATATTGAAGCATATAAATCGAATCATAACTATATGAAACTCGAATTTGAGCCATATTAAACTGGTAATATTGTGATTTTATGCCTGGTTTTCCATACGTTAGTTTAAATAGAAAAAAATTCTCGAATATATATACATATATGAAGAATCTATATTCTATACTAACATTTTATGGAATATAACCTTGGCATATTGCCATTAAAATATATAATAAAGACATTTCAAATCAAACTGAAATGTATTGAAATGAATTTTTCCCATACATTTTTGACAATGTGAGGTGTGCATGGCAAAAAACACTCACGGTGAAGGCATGTGAAATAATATGAAAATATCAAAAGTTAACTAACCAATGATATTGAAGCATATAAATCGAATCATAACTATATGAAACTCGAATTTAAGCCATATTAAACTGGTAATATTGTGATTTTATGCCTGGTTTTCCATACGTTAGTTTAAATAGAAAAAATTTTCGAATATCTATACATATATGAAGAATCTATATTCTAATACTAACATGTTATGGAATATAACCTTGGCATATTGGCACTAAAATATATAATAAAGACATTTCAAATCAAACTGAAATGTATTGAAATGAATTTTTCCCATACATTTTTGACAATGTGAGGTGTGCATGGCAAAAAACACTCACGGTGAAGGCATGTGAAATATAATATGAAAATATCAAAAGTTAACTAACCAATGATATTGAAGCATATAAATCGAATCATAACTATATGAAACTCGAATTTAAGCCATATTAAACTGGTAATATTGTGATTTTATGCCTGGTTTTCCATACGTTAGTTTAAATAGAAAAAATTTTCGAATATATATACATATATGAAGAATCTATATTCTAATACTAACATGTTATGGAATATAACCTTGGCATATTGGCACTAAAATATATAATAAAGACATTTCAAATCAAACTGAAATGTATTGAAATGAATTTTTCCCATACATTTTTGACAATGTGAGGTGTGCATGGCAAAAAACACTCACGGTGAAGGCATGTGATATAATATGAAAATATCAAAAGTTAACTAACCAATGATATTGAAACATATAAATCGAATCATAACTATATGAAACTCGAATTTGAGCCATATTAAACTGGTAATATTGTGATTTTATGCCTGGTTTTCCATACGTTAGTTTAAATAAAGAGTTATGGAATATAACCTTGGCATATTGCCATTAAAATATATAATAAAGACATTTCAAATCAAACTGAAATGTATTGAAATGAATTTTTCCCATACATTTTTGACAATGTGAGGTGTGCATGGCAAAAAACACTCACGGTGAAGGCATGTGATATAATATGAAAATATCAAAAGTTAACTAACCAATGATATTGAAGCATATAAATCGAATCATAACTATATGAAACTCGAATTTGAGCCATATTAAACTGGTAATATTATGATTTTATTCCTGGTTTTCCATACGTTAGTTTAAATAGAAAAAATTTTCGAATATATATACATATATGAAGAATCTATATTCTATACTAACATGTTATGGCATATTGGTGTTATTGTATTTTATTCCTGGTTTTCTATAGTTAGTTTAAATAGAAATAAATTTTTGAATTCAAAATTTTATATTCTATACTAGCATTACATAGAAATTATCCTCAACTGTTTGTTTCTTGTATAAATACAGGAAATTAAACAGATGATGAAGAGAAAAAAATAAGAAAAACAAAAATTTATAAGAAAAATTAAATTTTAAACAAAGGAAAAGAGGAGAAAATTTTTTCAATCATATATATTTATGATTAAAAAATAGAATTATGAAATTATTAATTTCAATTCAAAGAGAAAAATTATGTAATATATGAAATTATTACATTAAAAATGCATTTGAAAAAAAAAGTAAAATGTTATTAAGAATGATAAATTATTTGAAAATTGGCAAATATTAAGAAGAAATATCGTTCTTATATTTTTATATAAAATATATAATATAGAGAACGAAAATTCTTTTTCATAAAAAACGGTTTTTGAATTTTGATAAGAAAAGCTAAAGGGGGGTCGCCCCTTTACTTTTTATATACACCGTAATTTATGAAATTTTCAAATATGAAAAACAAAGAAAAATATATAAATAAAAATATTATTCTGGTTGATCCTGCCAGTAGTTATATGCTTGTCTCAAAGATTAAGCCATGCATGTCTAAGTACAAACAAATTAAAAGTGAAACCGCAAAAGGCTCATTATATCAGTTATGGTTCCATAGATCGTTAACAGTTACTTGGATAACTGTGGTAATTCTAGAGCTAATACATGCAATATAAACACGGACCTTATGGAACGTGTGCTTTTATTAGACTAAAACCAAGCGATCATTTGATCGTTAAATTGGTTGAACTCTAGATAACTTGCAGATCGTATGGTCCCGTACCGACGACAGATCTTTCAAATGTCTGCCCTATCAACTTTTGATGGTAGTATCTAGGACTACCATGGTTGCAACGGGTAACGGGGAATCAGGGTTCGATTCCGGAGAGGGAGCCTGAGAAACGGCTACCACATCTAAGGAAGGCAGCAGGCGCGTAAATTACCCACTCCCAGTTCGGGGAGGTAGTGACGAAAAATAACAATACAGGACTCATATCCGAGGCCCTGTAATTGGAATGAGTACACTTTAAATCCTTTAACAAGGACCTATTGGAGGGCAAGTCTGGTGCCAGCAGCCGCGGTAATTCCAGCTCCAATAGCGTATATTAAAGTTGTTGCGGTTAAAACGTTCGTAGTTGAATTTGTGCTTCATACGGGTAGTACAACTATATATTGTGGTATGTACATTACCTTATGTATGTAAGCGTATTACCGGTGGAGTTCTTATATATAATTAATACAATGTATTTTTTATATATTCCTCCTATTTAAACCTACTTCAGTGCTCTTCATCGAGTGTTGTTGTGGGCCGGTACAATTACTTTGAACAAATTAGAGTGCTTAAAGCAGGCTCCAAATGCCTGAATATTTTGTGCATGGAATAATGAAATAAGACCTCTGTTCTACTTTCATTGGTTTTTAGATCAAGAGGTAATGATTAATAGAAGCAGTTTGGGGGCATTAGTATTACGACGCGAGAGGTGAAATTCTTGGACCGTCGTAAGACTAACTTAAGCGAAAGCATTTGCCAAAGATGTTTTCATTAATCAAGAACGAAAGTTAGAGGTTCGAAGGCGATCAGATACCGCCCTAGTTCTAACCATAAACGATGCCAGCTAGCAATTGGGTGTAGCTACTACTATGGCTCTCTCAGTCGCTTCCCGGGAAACCAAAGCTTTTGGGCTCCGGGGGAAGTATGGTTGCAAAGCTGAAACTTAAAGGAATTGACGGAAGGGCACCACCAGGAGTGGAGCCTGCGGCTTAATTTGACTCAACACGGGAAAACTTACCAGGTCCGAACATAAGCGTGTAAGACAGATTGATAGCTCTTTCTCGAATCTATGGGTGGTGGTGCATGGCCGTTCTTAGTTCGTGGAGTGATTTGTCTGGTTAATTCCGATAACGAACGAGACTCAAATATATTAAATAGATGCTTTCAGGATTATGATGTTGAAACTTATATAGCTTCTTTCATGCGTACATCTTGAATGTACAAGTGTTTGAATGTGTTTATATAAGTGGAGTCGTACCTGTTGGTTTGTCCCATTATAAGGACACTAGCTTCTTAAATGGACAAAATTGCGTCTAGCAGTAACGAGATTGAGCAATAACAGGTCTGTGATGCCCTTAGATGTCCTGGGCTGCACGCGCGCTACAATGAAAGTATCAACGTGTATTTCCTAGACCGAGAGGTCCGGGTAAACCGCTGAACCACTTTCATGCTTGGGATTGTGAACTGAAACTGTTCACATGAACTTGGAATTCCCAGTAAGTGCGAGTTATTAACTCGCATTGATTAAGTCCCTGCCCTTTGTACACACCGCCCGTCGCTACTACCGATTGAATTATTTAGTGAGGTCTCCGGACGTGATCACTGTGACGCCTCGTGTGTCACGGTTGTTTCGCAAAGTTGACCGAACTTGATTATTTAGAGGAAGTAAAAGTCGTAACAAGGTTTCCGTAGGTGAACCTGCGGAAGGATCATTATTGTGTTCCATATCCGTAAGAAAAACAAACAAACAAACAAACAAACAAACAGACAAGCAAACAAACGAACAAAAGAAAAAAAAAAAAAAAAAAAAAAGAAAAAAAAAAAAAAAATTTATATAATTATTTGAATCCATAATTCTTTTTATTCTTTTTCATTCAATTTGTGATCCATCAATTATATCATATTAAATATAATATATGATGGTACATTTTGTAATGTTTTTTCTTATTTTTTTCTTTTAAAAACCTTTAAACATGAAAATAAAAAGTTGTACTTATTATTCATTTGATTGAATGATAAGTTAATTTGTTCACAATAACAAAAGTGGTATATATTTATTATATTATTATATATATACATAAAATGATTAAAAAAATACAAAATAATTGAATCATAATAAATACCACCACTGTATTATTGTTGAACTAAGACATTCGCAACTTAATAAAAATGTTTAGAGTTAAATATATTTGATATATATTATTGAAAGAAAATCAATTTATATATTATTAATATTATTTAATTTTACTCTTTCAATTAATATATGCAAAAAAAAATTGACATTTGTTATAAATAAAAATAAATAAAAAAATACTCTAAGCGGTGGATCACTTGGC
Organism: Anastrepha obliqua; assembly: GCF_027943255.1. Classification (NCBI taxonomy): domain Eukaryota; kingdom Metazoa; phylum Arthropoda; class Insecta; order Diptera; family Tephritidae; genus Anastrepha; species Anastrepha obliqua. The sequence goes on from NW_026562289.1 coordinate 10,067, forward strand.
TCATGGGTCGATGAAGAACGCAGCAAACTGTGCGTCATCGTGTGAACTGCAGGACACATGAACATCGACATTTTGAACGCATATCGCAGTCCATGCTGTTATGTACATTAAATTCAATTTTAAAGTACTGCTTGACTACATATGGTTGAGGGTTGTAAGACTATGCTAAATAAGTTGCTTATTCTTTTATAAAAATAATTGAATTTAAGCAAATGTGTATATTATTGGATTTTAAATAATTCATAATATTAATAGCAAAAAAAATAAAGATATATAATGAATTTTATTTATTATATATTCTTTAAAAAAAAAATCCTCTCAAATAAAATGAAATGATGAAAATATTGAATCTAAGTATTCTTTACAAAAAATTTTCATATTATTTATATATATATATATAAAATAATAATTTATATATGTAATTAAAAGAGGAATGTCTAGCATAAAAATTAAATTTTTTATTCTAGGATTGCCTCATTTTACATTATTATTATTTTTATATATTTACAATATATAAAAGGAGAAAAGAAAAATAGAGATGAAAAGATGATATAATTTTTTTATTAAATTGTGAGAAGATAAAAAAAGAATATTAAAACAACCTCAACTCATATGGGATTACCCCCTGAATTTAAGCATATTAATGAGGGGAGGAAAAGAAACTAACAAGGATTTTCTTAGTAGCGGCGAGCGAAAAGAAAATAGTTCAGCACTAAGTCACTTTGTCTATATGTCAAATGTGAGATGCAGTGTATGGAATATCTTAATATCTAGTATGAGAAATTAACGATTTAAGTCCTTCTTAAATGAGGCCATTTACCCATAGAGGGTGCCAGGCCCGTATAACGTAATGATTACTAGAAAGATATTTCCAAAGAGTCGTGTTGCTTGATAGTGCAGCACTAAGTGGGTGGTAAACTCCATCTAAAACTAAATATAACCATGAGACCGATAGTAAACAAGTACCGTGAGGGAAAGTTGAAAAGAACTCTGAATAGAGAGTTAAATAGTACGTGAAACTGCTTAGAGGTTAAGCCCGATGAACCTGAATAATCCATTATGAAAAATTCATCATTAAATAATTAAAAAAATAATGTGCATTTTTTTCATATAAGGACATTGTAATCTATTAACATAATAAAGTATTTATCAAAAGATCATTGGTGATATTAAGTTTATTTAAATTAATTTGCTTTTTAAGCATATTAACATAAATAAATACTAATGATTTGATAAAGTGTTGATAGATTTTATTATATATAATGCTAAAATTCATTTTTTGAATTTTACAAAAAATTTAATATCTATGATATTAATATTTATTTGTATGCATTTATATGATTAACAATGCGAAAGATTCAGGATACCTTCGGGACCCGTCTTGAAACACGGACCAAGGAGTCTAACATATGTGCAAGTCATTGAGTTATATTAAACTTAATGGCATAATTAACTTAACTTAAATATAATGGGATTAATTTTTAGTCTATTTTTTAATAAATAGTCAATTAATTCAATCCCGGGGCGTTCCATATAGTTATGTATAATGATAATTTATTATTATTTATACCTCTAACTGGAGCGTACCTTGAGCATATATGCTGTGACCCGAAAGATGGTGAACTATACTTGATCAGGTTGAAGTCAGGGGAAACCCTGATGGAAGACCGAAACAGTTCTGACGTGCAAATCGATTGTCAGAATTGAGTATAGGGGCGAAAGACCAATCGAACCATCTAGTAGCTGGTTCCCTCCGAAGTTTCCCTCAGGATAGCTGGTGCATTTAAAAATTATATAAAATAATCTTATCTGGTAAAGCGAATGATTAGAGGCCTTAGGGTCGAAACGATTTTAACCTATTCTCAAACTTTAAATGGGTAAGAACCTCACCTTTCTTGATATGAAGGTTGAGGTTATGATATAATGTGCCCAGTGGGCCACTTTTGGTAAGCAGAACTGGCGCTGTGGGATGAACCAAACGTAATGTTACGGTGCCTAAATTAACAACTCATGCAGATACCATGAAAGGCGTTGGTTGCTTAAACAGCAGGACGGTGGACATGGAAGTCGTAATCCGCTAAGGAGTGTGTAACAACTCACCTGCCGAAGCAACTAGCCCTTAAAATGGATGGCGCTTAAGTTGTATACCTATACATTACCGCTAAAGTAGATGATTTATAAAACAATTTCGATTGATTTATAAATTTTGAAACTTTAGTGAGTAGGAGGGTACAATAGTGTGCTTAGAAGTGTTTGGCGTAAGCCTGCATGGAGCCGCTATTGGTACAGATCTTGGTGGTAGTAGCAAATAATCGAATGAGACCTTGGAGGACTGAAGTGGAGAAGGGTTTCGTGTGAACAGTGGTTGATCACGAGTTAGTCGGTCCTAAGTTCAAGGCGAAAGCCGAAAATTTTCAAGTTTTTAATAAAAAAAAATATTAATAAAAATATATTTAAAAATAATTAAAATACTTGAATTATTTTGAACGAAAGGGAATACGGTTCCAATTCCGTAACCTGTTGAGTATCCGTTTGTTATTAAAAATGGGCCTTGTGCTCATCCTGGCAACAGGAACGACCATAAAGAAGCCGTCGAGAGATATCGGAAGAGTTTTCTTTTCTGTTTTATAGTCGTACTACCATGGAAGTCTTTCGAAGAGAGATATGGTAGATGGACTAGAAGAGCATGACATTTACTGTTGTGTCGATATTTTCTCCTCGGACCTTGAAAATTTATGGTGGGGTCACGCAAACTTCTCAACAGGCCGTACCAATATCCGCAGCTGGTCTCCAAGGTGAAGAGTCTCTAGTCGATAGAATAATGTAGGTAAGGGAAGTCGGCAAATTAGATCCGTAACTTCGGGATAAGGATTGGCTCTGAAGATTGAGATAGTCGGGCTTGATTGGGAAGCAATACCATGGTTTATGTACTCGTTCTGGGTAAATAGAGAATTACGATTCTTGTTCCCCGGATAGTAGTTACGTAGCCAATTGTGGAACTTTCTTGCTAAAATTTTTAAGGAATTATATCATTCGATATATATTCCTTTTAAATTATAACGATTATCAATTAACAATCAATTCAGAACTGGCACGGACTTGGGGAATCCGACTGTCTAATTAAAACAAAGCATTGTGATGGCCCTAACGGGTGTTGACACAATGTGATTTCTGCCCAGTGCTCTGAATGTCAAAGTGAAGAAATTCAAGTAAGCGCGGGTAAACGGCGGGAGTAACTATGACTCTCTTAAGGTAGCCAAATGCCTCGTCATCTAATTAGTGACGCGCATGAATGGATTAACGAGATTCCTACTGTCCCTATCTACTATCTAGCGAAACCACAGCCAAGGGAACGGGCTTGGAATAATTAGCGGGGAAAGAAGACCCTGTTGAGCTTGACTCTAGTCTGGCAGTGTAAGGAGACATAAGAGGTGTAGCATAAGTGGGAGATATTATAATTTCGGTTATTTTATCAACAATGAAATACCACTACTCTTATTGTTTCCTTACTTACTTGATTAAATGGAACGTGTATCATTGCTTAGCCATTATATGGATATATTTATATATCTTATGGTATTGGGTTTTGATGCAAGCTTCTTGATCAAAGTATCACGAGTTTGTTATATAATTGTAAACATATTTTAATAAAATGATATCACTTCAATGTGTTATTATTATAATTAAAATTTGGTATAACTCCAACACTCAGGTATGATCCAATTCAAGGACATTGCCAGGTGGGGAGTTTGACTGGGGCGGTACATCTCTCAAATAATAACGGAGGTGTCCCAAGGCCAGCTCAGTGCGGACAGAAACCACACATAGAGCAAAAGGGCAAATGCTGACTTGATCTCGGTGTTCAGTACACACAGAGACAGCAAAAGCTCGGCCTATCGATCCTTTTGGTTTAAAGAGTTTTTAACAAGAGGTGTCAGAAAAGTTACCACAGGGATAACTGCTTGTGGCGGCCAAGCGTTCATAGCGACGTCGCTTTTTGATCCTTCGATGTCGGCTCTTCCTATCATTGTGAAGCAAAATTCACCAAGCGTTGGATTGTTCACCCATTCAAGGGAACGTGAGCTGGGTTTAGACCGTCGTGAGACAGGTTAGTTTTTACCCTACTAATGACAATTGTTATTGCGACAGCATTCCTGCGTAGTACGAGAGGAACCGCAGGTACGGACCAATGGTACAATACTTGTTCGAGCGAACAGTGGTATGATGCTACGTCCGTTGGATTATGCCTGAACGCCTCTAAGGTCGTATCCGTGCTGGACTGCAATGATAAATATGGGGCAATTGCATTGTATGGCTTCTCTAAACCATTTAAAGTTTATAAATTTTATTTATAAACGACAATGGATATATGTGATGCCAATGTTATTTGTAACATAGCAAATGCGGGAGGATTAAATATCACCTGTATGTCGCGCTAGTTACTTATTAAAACATTATTTAATACAATGACAATGCCTAGAATCAATTGTAAACGACTTTGGTAACGGGCAAGGTGTTGTAAGTGGTAGAGCAGCTGCCATACTGCGATCCACTGAAGCTTATCCTTTGCTTGATGATTCGATATATATTAATATATATATATATATATATATATATATATATATATTATATTATATATACACCACATATTATTTAATTAATATAACGTGTATATATTTATATATATATGAAATCTCTTATAATCAAACTATTAATATAAATGTTATGTTAAATTAAGAAAAGCAAATAAAAATTATAGAAAAATATTTATTTAACATATATTTTCATATATATAATTTATTAATTTTAATATATATATTGGTTAACCGATGATATTAACATATATAAAATGAAATTGAATTATATCAAACTAAATTGAAATGCATTGAATTGAGTTTTTCCCATACATTTTTCACAATGTGCGGTGTGCATGGCAAAAAAACGCTCACGATGAAGGCATGTGAAATAATATGAAAATATCAAAAGTTAACTAACCAACGATATTGAAGCATATAAATCGAATCATAACTATATGAAACTCGAATTTAAGCCATATTAAACTGGTAATATTGTGATTTTGTGCCTGGTTTTCCATACGTTAGTTTAAATAAAGAGTTATGGAATATAACCTTGGCATATTGCCATTAAAATATATAATAAAGACATTTCAAATCAAACTGAATATGTATTGAAATGAATTTTTCCCATACATTTTTGACAATGTGAGGTGTGCATGGCAAAAAACACTCACGGTGAAGGCATGTGAAATATAATATGAAAATATCAAAAGTTAACTAACCAATGATATTGAAGCATATAAATCGAATCATAACTATATGAAACTCGAATTTAAGCCATATTAAACTTGGTAATATTGTGATTTTATGCCTGGTTTTCCATACGTTAGTTTAAATAAAGAGTTATGGAATATAACCTTGGCATATTGGCACTAAAATATATAATAAAGACATTTCAAATCAAACTGAAATGTATTGAAATGAATTTTTCCCATACATTTTTGACAATGTGAGGTGTGCATGGCAAAAAACACTCACGGTGAAGGCATGTGATATAATATGAAAATATCAAAAGTTAACTAACCAATGATATTGAAGCATATAAATCGAATCATAACTATATGAAACTCGAATTTGAGCCATATTAAACTGGTAATATTGTGATTTTATGCTGGTTTTCCATACGTTAGTTTAAATAGAAAAAAATTCTCGAATATATATACATATATGAAGAATCTATATTCTATACTAACATTTTATGGAATATAACCTTGGCATATTGCCATTGAAATATATAATAAAGACATTTCAAATCAAACTGAAATGTATTGAAATGAATTTTTCCCATACATTTTTGACAATGTGAGGTGTGCATGGCAAAAAACACTCACGGTGAAGGCATGTGATATAATATGAAAATATCAAAAGTTAACTAACCAATGATATTGAAGCATATAAATCGAATCATAACTATATGAAACTCGAATTAAGCCATATTAAACTGGTAATATTGTGATTTTGTGCCTGGTTTTCCATACGTTAGTTTAAATAAAGAGTTATGGAATATAACCTTGGCATATTGCCATTAAAATATATAATAAAGACATTTCAAATCAAACTGAAATGTATTGAAATGAATTTTTCCCATACATTTTTGACAATGTGAGGTGTGCATGGCAAAAAACACTCACGGTGAAGGCATGTGAAATATAATATGAAAATATCAAAAGTTAACTAACCAATGATATTGAAGCATATAAATCGAATCATAACTATATGAAACTCGAATTTAAGCCATATTAAACTGGTAATATTGTGATTTTATGCCTGGTTTTCCATACGTTAGTTTAAATAAAGAGTTATGGAATATAACCTTGGCATAATGGCACTAAAATATATAATAAAGACATTTCAAATCAAACTGAAATGTATTGAAATGAATTTTTCCCATACATTTTTGACAATGTGAGGTGTGCATGGCAAAAAACACTCACGGTGAAGGCATGTGATATAATATGAAAATATCAAAAGTTAACTAACCAATGATATTGAAGCATATAAATCGAATCATAACTATATGAAACTCGAATTTGAGCCATATTAAACTGGTAATATTGTGATTTATGCCTGGTTTTCATACGTTAGTTTAAATAGAAAAAAATTCTCGAATATATATACATATATGAAGAATCTATATTCTATACTAACATTTTATGGAATATAACCTTGGCATATTGCCATTAAAATATATAATAAAGACATTTCAAATCAAACTGAAATGTATTGAAATGAATTTTTCCCATACATTTTTGACAATGTGAGGTGTGCATGGCAAAAAACACTCACGGTGAAGGCATGTGATATAATATGAAAATATCAAAAGTTAACTAACCAATGATATTGAAGCATATAAATCGAATCATAAACTATATGAAACTCGAATTTAAGCCATATTAAACTGGTAATATTGTGATTTTGTGCCTGGTTTTCCATACGTTAGTTTAAATAAAGAGTTATGGAATATAACCTTGGCATATTGCCATTAAAATATATAATAAAGACATTTCAAATCAAACTGAAATGTATTGAAATGAATTTTTCCCATACATTTTTGACAATGTGAGGTGTGCATGGCAAAAAACACTCACGGTGAAGGCATGTGAAATATAATATGAAAATATCAAAAGTTAACTAACCAATGATATTGAAGCATATAAATCGAATCATAACTATATGAAACTCGAATTTAAGCCATATTAAACTGGTAATATTGTGATTTTATGCCTGGTTTTCCATACGTTAGTTTAAATAAAGAGTTATGGAATATAACCTTGGCATATTGGCACTAAAATATATAATAAAGACATTTCAAATCAAACTGAAATGTATTGAAATGAATTTTTCCCATACATTTTTGACAATGTGAGGTGTGCATGGCAAAAAACACTCACGGTGAAGGCATGTGATATAATATGAAAATATCAAAAGTTAACTAACCAATGATATTGAAGCATATAAATCGAATCATAACTATATGAAACTCGAATTTGAGCCATATTAAACTGGTAATATTGTGATTTTATGCCTGGTTTTCCATACGTTAGTTTAAATAGAAAAAAATTCTCGAATATATATACATATATGAAGAATCTATATTCTATACTAACATTTTATGGAATATAACCTTGGCATATTGCCATTAAAATATATAATAAAGACATTTCAAATCAAACTGAAATGTATTGAAATGAATTTTTCCCATACATTTTTGACAATGTGAGGTGTGCATGGCAAAAAACACTCACGGTGAAGGCATGTGAAATAATATGAAAATATCAAAAGTTAACTAACCAATGATATTGAAGCATATAAATCGAATCATAACTATATGAAACTCGAATTTAAGCCATATTAAACTGGTAATATTGTGATTTTATGCCTGGTTTTCCATACGTTAGTTTAAATAGAAAAAATTTTCGAATATCTATACATATATGAAGAATCTATATTCTAATACTAACATGTTATGGAATATAACCTTGGCATATTGGCACTAAAATATATAATAAAGACATTTCAAATCAAACTGAAATGTATTGAAATGAATTTTTCCCATACATTTTTGACAATGTGAGGTGTGCATGGCAAAAAACACTCACGGTGAAGGCATGTGAAATATAATATGAAAATATCAAAAGTTAACTAACCAATGATATTGAAGCATATAAATCGAATCATAACTATATGAAACTCGAATTTAAGCCATATTAAACTGGTAATATTGTGATTTTATGCCTGGTTTTCCATACGTTAGTTTAAATAGAAAAAATTTTCGAATATATATACATATATGAAGAATCTATATTCTAATACTAACATGTTATGGAATATAACCTTGGCATATTGGCACTAAAATATATAATAAAGACATTTCAAATCAAACTGAAATGTATTGAAATGAATTTTTCCCATACATTTTTGACAATGTGAGGTGTGCATGGCAAAAAACACTCACGGTGAAGGCATGTGATATAATATGAAAATATCAAAAGTTAACTAACCAATGATATTGAAACATATAAATCGAATCATAACTATATGAAACTCGAATTTGAGCCATATTAAACTGGTAATATTGTGATTTTATGCCTGGTTTTCCATACGTTAGTTTAAATAAAGAGTTATGGAATATAACCTTGGCATATTGCCATTAAAATATATAATAAAGACATTTCAAATCAAACTGAAATGTATTGAAATGAATTTTTCCCATACATTTTTGACAATGTGAGGTGTGCATGGCAAAAAACACTCACGGTGAAGGCATGTGATATAATATGAAAATATCAAAAGTTAACTAACCAATGATATTGAAGCATATAAATCGAATCATAACTATATGAAACTCGAATTTGAGCCATATTAAACTGGTAATATTATGATTTTATTCCTGGTTTTCCATACGTTAGTTTAAATAGAAAAAATTTTCGAATATATATACATATATGAAGAATCTATATTCTATACTAACATGTTATGGCATATTGGTGTTATTGTATTTTATTCCTGGTTTTCTATAGTTAGTTTAAATAGAAATAAATTTTTGAATTCAAAATTTTATATTCTATACTAGCATTACATAGAAATTATCCTCAACTGTTTGTTTCTTGTATAAATACAGGAAATTAAACAGATGATGAAGAGAAAAAAATAAGAAAAACAAAAATTTATAAGAAAAATTAAATTTTAAACAAAGGAAAAGAGGAGAAAATTTTTTCAATCATATATATTTATGATTAAAAAATAGAATTATGAAATTATTAATTTCAATTCAAAGAGAAAAATTATGTAATATATGAAATTATTACATTAAAAATGCATTTGAAAAAAAAAGTAAAATGTTATTAAGAATGATAAATTATTTGAAAATTGGCAAATATTAAGAAGAAATATCGTTCTTATATTTTTATATAAAATATATAATATAGAGAACGAAAATTCTTTTTCATAAAAAACGGTTTTTGAATTTTGATAAGAAAAGCTAAAGGGGGGTCGCCCCTTTACTTTTTATATACACCGTAATTTATGAAATTTTCAAATATGAAAAACAAAGAAAAATATATAAATAAAAATATTATTCTGGTTGATCCTGCCAGTAGTTATATGCTTGTCTCAAAGATTAAGCCATGCATGTCTAAGTACAAACAAATTAAAAGTGAAACCGCAAAAGGCTCATTATATCAGTTATGGTTCCATAGATCGTTAACAGTTACTTGGATAACTGTGGTAATTCTAGAGCTAATACATGCAATATAAACACGGACCTTATGGAACGTGTGCTTTTATTAGACTAAAACCAAGCGATCATTTGATCGTTAAATTGGTTGAACTCTAGATAACTTGCAGATCGTATGGTCCCGTACCGACGACAGATCTTTCAAATGTCTGCCCTATCAACTTTTGATGGTAGTATCTAGGACTACCATGGTTGCAACGGGTAACGGGGAATCAGGGTTCGATTCCGGAGAGGGAGCCTGAGAAACGGCTACCACATCTAAGGAAGGCAGCAGGCGCGTAAATTACCCACTCCCAGTTCGGGGAGGTAGTGACGAAAAATAACAATACAGGACTCATATCCGAGGCCCTGTAATTGGAATGAGTACACTTTAAATCCTTTAACAAGGACCTATTGGAGGGCAAGTCTGGTGCCAGCAGCCGCGGTAATTCCAGCTCCAATAGCGTATATTAAAGTTGTTGCGGTTAAAACGTTCGTAGTTGAATTTGTGCTTCATACGGGTAGTACAACTATATATTGTGGTATGTACATTACCTTATGTATGTAAGCGTATTACCGGTGGAGTTCTTATATATAATTAATACAATGTATTTTTTATATATTCCTCCTATTTAAACCTACTTCAGTGCTCTTCATCGAGTGTTGTTGTGGGCCGGTACAATTACTTTGAACAAATTAGAGTGCTTAAAGCAGGCTCCAAATGCCTGAATATTTTGTGCATGGAATAATGAAATAAGACCTCTGTTCTACTTTCATTGGTTTTTAGATCAAGAGGTAATGATTAATAGAAGCAGTTTGGGGGCATTAGTATTACGACGCGAGAGGTGAAATTCTTGGACCGTCGTAAGACTAACTTAAGCGAAAGCATTTGCCAAAGATGTTTTCATTAATCAAGAACGAAAGTTAGAGGTTCGAAGGCGATCAGATACCGCCCTAGTTCTAACCATAAACGATGCCAGCTAGCAATTGGGTGTAGCTACTACTATGGCTCTCTCAGTCGCTTCCCGGGAAACCAAAGCTTTTGGGCTCCGGGGGAAGTATGGTTGCAAAGCTGAAACTTAAAGGAATTGACGGAAGGGCACCACCAGGAGTGGAGCCTGCGGCTTAATTTGACTCAACACGGGAAAACTTACCAGGTCCGAACATAAGCGTGTAAGACAGATTGATAGCTCTTTCTCGAATCTATGGGTGGTGGTGCATGGCCGTTCTTAGTTCGTGGAGTGATTTGTCTGGTTAATTCCGATAACGAACGAGACTCAAATATATTAAATAGATGCTTTCAGGATTATGATGTTGAAACTTATATAGCCTTCTTTCATGCGTACATCTTGAATGTACAAGTGTTTGAATGTGTTTATATAAGTGGAGTCGTACCTGTTGGTTTGTCCCATTATAAGGACACTAGCTTCTTAAATGGACAAATTGCGTCTAGCAGTAACGAGATTGAGCAATAACAGGTCTGTGATGCCCTTAGATGTCCTGGGCTGCACGCGCGCTACAATGAAAGTATCAACGTGTATTTCCTAGACCGAGAGGTCCGGGTAAACCGCTGAACCACTTTCATGCTTGGGATTGTGAACTGAAACTGTTCACATGAACTTGGAATTCCCAGTAAGTGCGAGTTATTAACTCGCATTGATTAAGTCCCTGCCCTTTGTACATACCGCCCGTCGCTACTACCGATTGAATTATTTAGTGAGGTCTCCGGACGTGATCACTGTGACGCCTCGTGTGTCACGGTTGTTTCGCAAAAGTTGACCGAACTTGATTATTTAGAGGAAGTAAAAGTCGTAACAAGGTTTCCGTAGGTGAACCTGCGGAAGGATCATTATTGTGTTCCATATCCGTAAGAAAAACAAACAAACAAACAAACAAACAAACAGACAAGCAAACAAACGAACAAAAAGAAAAAAAAAAAAAAAAAAAAAAGAAAAAAAAAAAAAAATTTATATAATTATTTTGAATCCATAATTCTTTTTATTCTTTTTCATTCAATTTGTGATCCATCAATTATATCATATTAAATATAATATATGATGGTACATTTTGTAATGTTTTTTCTTATTTTTTTCTTTTAAAAACCTTTAAACATGAAAATAAAAAGTTGTACTTATTATTCATTTGATTGAATGATAAGTTAATTTGTTCACAATAACAAAAGTGGTATATATTTATTATATTATTATATATATACATAAAATGATTAAAAAAATACAAAATAATTGAATCATAATAAATACCACCACTGTATTATTGTTGAACTAAGACATTCGCAACTTAATAAAAATGTTTAGAGTTAAATATATTTGATATATATTATTGAAAGAAAATCAATTTATATATTATTAATATTATTTAATTTTACTCTTTCAATTAATATATGCAAAAAAAAATTGACATTTGTTATAAATAAAAATAAATAAAAAAATACTCTAAGCGGTGGATCACTTGGCTCATGGGTCGATGAAGAACGCAGCAAACTGTGCGTCATCGTGTGAACTGCAGGACACATGAACATCGACATTTTGAACGCATATCGCAGTCCATGCTGTTATGTACATTAAATTCAATTTTAAAGTACTGCTTGGACTACATATGGTTGAGGGTTGTAAGACTATGCTAAATAAGTTGCTTATTCTTTTATAAAAATAATTGAATTTAAGCAAATGTGTATATTATTGGATTTTAAATAATTCATAATATTAATAGCAAAAAAAATAAAGATATATAATGAATTTTATTTATTATATATTCTTTAAAAAAAAAATCCTCTCAAATAAAATGAAATGATGAAAATATTGAATCTAAGTATTCTTTACAAAAAATTTTCATATTATTTATATATATATATATAAAATAATAATTTATATATGTAATTAAAAGGAGGAATGTCTAGCATAAAAATTAAATTTTTTATTCTAGGATTGCCTCATTTTACATTATTATTATTTTTATATATTTACAATATATAAAAGGAGAAAAGAAAAATAGAGATGAAAAGATGATATAATTTTTTTATTAAATTGTGAGAAGATAAAAAAAGAATATTAAAACAACCTCAACTCATATGGGATTACCCCCTGAATTTAAGCATATTAATGAGGGGAGGAAAAGAAACTAACAAGGATTTTCTTAGTAGCGGCGAGCGAAAAGAAAATAGTTCAGCACTAAGTCACTTTGTCTATATGTCAAATGTGAGATGCAGTGTATGGAATATCTTAATATCTAGTATGAGAAATTAACGATTTAAGTCCTTCTTAAATGAGGCCATTTACCCATAGAGGGTGCCAGGCCCGTATAACGTTAATGATTACTAGAAAGATATTTCCAAAGAGTCGTGTTGCTTGATAGTGCAGCACTAAGTGGGTGGTAAACTCCATCTAAAACTAAATATAACCATGAGACCGATAGTAAACAAGTACCGTGAGGGAAAGTTGAAAAGAACTCTGAATAGAGAGTTAAATAGTACGTGAAACTGCTTAGAGGTTAAGCCCGATGAACCTGAATATCCATTATGAAAAATTCATCATTAAATAATTAAAAAAATAATGTGCATTTTTTTCATATAAGGACATTGTAATCTATTAACATAATAAAGTATTTATCAAAAGATCATTGGTGATATTAAGTTTATTTAAATTAATTTGCTTTTTAAGCATATTAACATAAAATAAATACTAATGATTTGATAAAGTGTTGATAGATTTTATTATATATAATGCTAAAATTCATTTTTTGAATTTTACAAAAAATTTAATATCTATGATATTAATATTTATTTGTATGCATTTATATGATTAACAATGCGAAAGATTCAGGATACCTTCGGGACCCGTCTTGAAACACGGACCAAGGAGTCTAACATATGTGCAAGTCATTGAGTTATATTAAACTTAATGGCATAATTAACTTAACTTAAATATAATGGGATTAATTTTTAGTCTATTTTTTAATAAATAGTCAATTAATTCAATCCCGGGGCGTTCCATATAGTTATGTATAATGATAATTTATTATTATTTATACCTCTAACTGGAGCGTACCTTGAGCATATATGCTGTGACCCGAAAGATGGTGAACTATACTTGATCAGGTTGAAGTCAGGGGAAACCCTGATGGAAGACCGAAACAGTTCTGACGTGCAAATCGATTGTCAGAATTGAGTATAGGGGCGAAAGACCAATCGAACCATCTAGTAGCTGGTTCCCTCCGAAGTTTCCCTCAGGATAGCTGGTGCATTTAAAAATTATATAAAATAATCTTATCTGGTAAAGCGAATGATTAGAGGCCTTAGGGTCGAAACGATTTTAACCTATTCTCAAACTTTAAATGGGTAAGAACCTCACCTTTCTTGATATGAAGGTTGAGGTTATGATATAATGTGCCCAGTGGGCCACTTTTGGTAAGCAGAACTGGCGCTGTGGGATGAACCAAACGTAATGTTACGGTGCCTAAATTAACAACTCATGCAGATACCATGAAAGGCGTTGGTTGCTTAAAACAGCAGGACGGTGGACATGGAAGTCGTAATCCGCTAAGGAGTGTGTAACAACTCACCTGCCGAAGCAACTAGCCCTTAAAATGGATGGCGCTTAAGTTGTATACCTATACATTACCGCTAAAGTAGATGATTTATAAAACAATTTCGATTGATTTATAAATTTTGAAACTTTAGTGAGTAGGAGGGTACAATAGTGTGCTTAGAAGTGTTTGGCGTAAGCCTGCATGGAGCCGCTATTGGTACAGATCTTGGTGGTAGTAGCAAATAATCGAATGAGACCTTGGAGGACTGAAGTGGAGAAGGGTTTCGTGTGAACAGTGGTTGATCACGAGTTAGTCGGTCCTAAGTTCAAGGCGAAAGCCGAAAATTTTCAAGTTTTTAATAAAAAAAAATATTAATAAAAATATATTTAAAAATAATTAAAATACTTGAATTATTTTGAACGAAAGGGAATACGGTTCCAATTCCGTAACCTGTTGAGTATCCGTTTGTTATTAAAAATGGGCCTTGTGCTCATCCTGGCAACAGGAACGACCATAAAGAAGCCGTCGAGAGATATCGGAAGAGTTTTCTTTTCTGTTTTATAGTCGTACTACCATGGAAGTCTTTCGAAGAGAGAT
>NW_026562289.1:35000-36950 GCF_027943255.1 Anastrepha obliqua
ATAAAATAATAATTTATATATGTAATTAAAAGGAGGAATGTCTAGCATAAAAATTAAATTTTTTATTCTAGGATTGCCTCATTTTACATTATTATTATTTTTATATATTTACAATATATAAAAGGAGAAAAGAAAAATAGAGATGAAAAGATGATATAATTTTTTTATTAAATTGTGAGAAGATAAAAAAAGAATATTAAAACAACCTCAACTCATATGGGATTACCCCCTGAATTTAAGCATATTAATGAGGGGAGGAAAAGAAACTAACAAGGATTTTCTTAGTAGCGGCGAGCGAAAAGAAAATAGTTCAGCACTAAGTCACTTTGTCTATATGTCAAATGTGAGATGCAGTGTATGGAATATCTTAATATCTAGTATGAGAAATTAACGATTTAAGTCCTTCTTAAATGAGGCCATTTACCCATAGAGGGTGCCAGGCCCGTATAACGTTAATGATTACTAGAAAGATATTTCCAAAGAGTCGTGTTGCTTGATAGTGCAGCACTAAGTGGGTGGTAAACTCCATCTAAAACTAAATATAACCATGAGACCGATAGTAAACAAGTACCGTGAGGGAAAGTTGAAAAGAACTCTGAATAGAGAGTTAAATAGTACGTGAAACTGCTTAGAGGTTAAGCCCGATGAACCTGAATATCCATTATGAAAAATTCATCATTAAATAATTAAAAAAATAATGTGCATTTTTTTCATATAAGGACATTGTAATCTATTAACATAATAAAGTATTTATCAAAAGATCATTGGTGATATTAAGTTTATTTAAATTAATTTGCTTTTTAAGCATATTAACATAAAATAAATACTAATGATTTGATAAAGTGTTGATAGATTTTATTATATATAATGCTAAAATTCATTTTTTGAATTTTACAAAAAATTTAATATCTATGATATTAATATTTATTTGTATGCATTTATATGATTAACAATGCGAAAGATTCAGGATACCTTCGGGACCCGTCTTGAAACACGGACCAAGGAGTCTAACATATGTGCAAGTCATTGAGTTATATTAAACTTAATGGCATAATTAACTTAACTTAAATATAATGGGATTAATTTTTAGTCTATTTTTTAATAAATAGTCAATTAATTCAATCCCGGGGCGTTCCATATAGTTATGTATAATGATAATTTATTATTATTTATACCTCTAACTGGAGCGTACCTTGAGCATATATGCTGTGACCCGAAAGATGGTGAACTATACTTGATCAGGTTGAAGTCAGGGGAAACCCTGATGGAAGACCGAAACAGTTCTGACGTGCAAATCGATTGTCAGAATTGAGTATAGGGGCGAAAGACCAATCGAACCATCTAGTAGCTGGTTCCCTCCGAAGTTTCCCTCAGGATAGCTGGTGCATTTAAAAATTATATAAAATAATCTTATCTGGTAAAGCGAATGATTAGAGGCCTTAGGGTCGAAACGATTTTAACCTATTCTCAAACTTTAAATGGGTAAGAACCTCACCTTTCTTGATATGAAGGTTGAGGTTATGATATAATGTGCCCAGTGGGCCACTTTTGGTAAGCAGAACTGGCGCTGTGGGATGAACCAAACGTAATGTTACGGTGCCTAAATTAACAACTCATGCAGATACCATGAAAGGCGTTGGTTGCTTAAAACAGCAGGACGGTGGACATGGAAGTCGTAATCCGCTAAGGAGTGTGTAACAACTCACCTGCCGAAGCAACTAGCCCTTAAAATGGATGGCGCTTAAGTTGTATACCTATACATTACCGCTAAAGTAGATGATTTATAAAACAATTTCGATTGATTTATAAATTTTGAAACTTTAGTGAGTAGGAGGGTACAATAGTGTGCTTAGAAGTGTTTGGCGTAAGCCTGCATGGAGCCGCTATTGGTACAGATCTTGGTGGTAGTAGCAAATAATCGAATGAGACCTTGGAGGACTGAAGTGGAGA
>NW_026562290.1:0-50664 GCF_027943255.1 Anastrepha obliqua
CTCTCCTCTTTCCAACAATGTACACTTCTTTGGCAATTGGTTGGAAATTGGATGTTAAAACAATCACAAAATGTCAGAAAAAAGCCTTTCTGACTCGAATTTTTCTGAACATTTTTGGCGGTAAAAGTCCCATAGTTCCCTCAATTCTGCTCCGATTTCGCTGAAACTTTCATTAAAAGTTAGATAAGACTCTCCTCTTTCCAACAATGTACACTTCTTTGGCGATTGGTTGGAAATTGGATGTAAAACAATCACAAAATGTCAGAAAAAAGCCTTTCTGACTCGAATTTTTCTGAACATTTTTGGCGGTAAAAGTCGCATAGTTCGCTCAATTCTGCTCCGATTTCGCTGAAACTTTCATTAAAAGTTAGATAAGACTCTCCTCTTTCCAACAATGTACACTTCTTTGGCAATTGGTTGGAAATTGGATGTAAAACAATCACAAAATGTCAGAAAAAAGCCTTTCTGACTCGAATTTTTCTGAACATTTTTGGCGGTAAAAGTCGCATAGTTCCCTCAATTCTGCTCCGATTTCGCTGAAACTTTCATTAAAAGTTAGATAAGACTCTCCTCTTTCCAACAATGTACACTTCTTTGGCGATTGGTTGGAAATTGGATGTAAAACAATCACAAAATGTCACATAAAAGCCTCATTGACTCGAATTTTTTTGAAACTTTTTTTGGCGGTAAAAGTCCCATAGTTCCCTCAATTCTGCTCCGATTTCGCTGAAACTTTCATTAAAAAGTTAGATAAGACTCTCCTCTTTCCAACAATGTACACTTCTTGGCGATTGGTTGGAAATTGGATGTAAAACAATCACAAAATGTCAGAAAAAAGCCTTTCTGACTCGAATTTTTCTGAACATTTTTGGCGGTAAAAGTCGCATAGTTCGCTCAATTCTGCTCCGATTTCGCTGAAACTTTCATTAAAAGTTAGATAAGACTCTCCTCTTTCCAACAATGTACACTTCTTTGGCAATTGGTTGGAAATTGGATGTAAAACAATCACAAAATGTCAGAAAAAAAGCCTTTCTGACTCGAATTTTTCTGAACATTTTTGGCGGTAAAAGTCCCATAGTTCCCTCAATTCTGCTCCGATTTCGCTGAAACTTTCATTAAAAGTTAGATAAGACTCTCTTCTTTCCAACAATGTACACTTCTTTGGCAATTGGTTGGAAATTGGATGTAAAACAATCACAAAATGTCAGAAAAAAGCCTTTCTGACTCGAATTTTTCTGAACATTTTTGGCGGTAAAAGTCGCATAGTTCCCTCAATTCTGCTCCGATTTCGCTGAAACTTTCATTAAAAGTTAGATAAGACTCTCCTCTTTCCAACAATGTATACTTCTTTGGCGATTGGTTGGAAATTGGATGTAAAACAATCACAAAATGTCAGAAAAAAGCCTTTCTGACTCGAATTTTTCTGAACATTTTTGGCAGTAAAAGTCGCATAGTTCCCTCAATTCTGCTCCGATTTCGCTGAAACTTTCATTAAAAGTTAGATAAGACTCTCTTCTTTCCAACAATGTACACTTCTTTGGCAATTGGTTGGAAATTGGATGTAAAACAATCACAAAATGTCAGAAAAAAGCCTTTCTGACTCGAATTTTTCTGAACATTTTTGGCGGTAAAAGTCGCATAGTTCCCTCAATTCTGCTCCGATTTCGCTGAAACTTTCATTAAAAGTTAGATAAGACTCTCCTCTTTCCAACAATGTACACTTCTTTGGCGATTGGTTGGAAATTGGATGTAAAACAATCACAAAATGTCAGAAAAAAGCCTTTCTGACTCGAATTTTTCTGAACATTTTTGGCGGTAAAAGTCGCATAGTTCCCTCAATTCTGCTCCGATTTCGCTGAAACTTTCATTAAAAGTTAGATAAGACTCTCCTCTTTCCAACAATGTACACTTCTTTGGCGATTGGTTGGAAATTGGATGTAAAACAATCACAAAATGTCAGAAAAAAGCCTTTCTGACTCGAATTTTTCTGAACATTTTTGGCGGTAAAAGTCGCATAGTTCCCTCAATTCTACTCCGATTTCGCTGAAACTTTCATTAAAAGTTAGATAAGACTCTCCTCTTTCCAACAATGTACACTTCTTTGGCGATTGGTTGGAAATTGGATGTAAAACAATCACAAAATGTCACATAAAAGCCTCATTGACTCGAATTTTTTTGAAACTTTTTTTGGCGGTAAAAGTCCCATAGTTCCCTCAAATCTGCTCCGATTTCGCTGAAACTTTCATTAAAAGTTAGATAAGACTCTCCTCTTTCCAACAGTGTACACTTCTTTGGCGATTGGTTGGAAATTGGATGTAAAACAATCACAAAATGTCAGAAAAAAGCCTCATTGACTCGAATTTTTTTGAAACTTTTTTTGGCGGTAAAAGTCCCATAGTTCCCTCAATTCTGCTCCGATTTCGCTGAAACTTTCAGTAGAAGTTAGATAAGACTCTCCTCTTTCCAACAGTGTACACTTCTTTGGCGATTGGTTGGAAATTGGATGTAAAACAATCACAAAATGTCAGAAAAAAGCCTTTCTGACTCGAATTTTTCTGAACATTTTTGGCGGTAAAAGTCGCATAGTTCCCCTCAATTCTGCTCCGATTTCGCTGAAACTTTCATTAAAAGTTAGATAAGACTCTCTTCTTTCCAACAATGTACACTTCTTTGGCAATTGGTTGGAAATTGGATGTAAAACAATCACAAAATGTCACATAAAAGCCTCATTGACTCGAATTTTTTTGAAACTTTTTTTGGCGGTAAAAGTCCCATAGTTCCCTCAATTCTGCTCCGATTTCGCTGAAACTTTCATTAAAAGTTAGATAAGACTCTCCTCTTTCCAACAATGTACACTTCTTGGCGATTGGTTGGAAATTGGATGTAAAACAATCACAAAATGTCAGAAAAAAGCCTTTCTGACTCGAATTTTTCTGAACATTTTTGGCGGTAAAAGTCGCATAGTTCGCTCAATTCTGCTCCGATTTCGCTGAAACTTTCATTAAAAGTTAGATAAGACTCTCCTCTTTCCAACAATGTACACTTCTTTGGCAATTGGTTGGAAATTGGATGTAAAACAATCACAAAATGTCAGAAAAAAGCCTTTCTGACTCGAATTTTTCTGAACATTTTTGGCGGTAAAAGTCCCATAGTTCCCTCAATTCTGCTCCGATTTCGCTGAAACTTTCATTAAAAGTTAGATAAGACTCTCTTCTTTCCAACAATGTACACTTCTTTGGCAATTGGTTGGAAATTGGATGTAAAACAATCACAAAATGTCAGAAAAAAGCCTTTCTGACTCGAATTTTTCTGAACATTTTTGGCGGTAAAAGTCGCATAGTTCCCTCAATTCTGCTCCGATTTCGCTGAAACTTTCATTAAAAGTTAGATAAGACTCTCCTCTTTCCAACAATGTATACTTCTTTGGCGATTGGTTGGAAATTGGATGTAAAACAATCACAAAATGTCAGAAAAAAGCCTTTCTGACTCGAATTTTTCTGAACATTTTTGGCAGTAAAAGTCGCATAGTTCCCTCAATTCTGCTCCGATTTCGCTGAAACTTTCATTAAAAGTTAGATAAGACTCTCTTCTTTCCAACAATGTACACTTCTTTGGCAATTGGTTGGAAATTGGATGTAAAACAATCACAAAATGTCAGAAAAAAGCCTTTCTGACTCGAATTTTTCTGAACATTTTTGGCGGTAAAAGTCGCATAGTTCCCTCAATTCTGCTCCGATTTCGCTGAAACTTTCATTAAAAGTTAGATAAGACTCTCCTCTTTCCAACAATGTACACTTCTTTGGCGATTGGTTGGAAATTGGATGTAAAACAATCACAAAATGTCAGAAAAAAGCCTTTCTGACTCGAATTTTTCTGAACATTTTTGGCGGTAAAAGTCGCATAGTTCCCTCAATTCTGCTCCGATTTCGCTGAAACTTTCATTAAAAGTTAGATAAGACTCTCCTCTTTCCAACAATGTACACTTCTTTGGCGATTGGTTGGAAATTGGATGTAAAACAATCACAAAATGTCAGAAAAAAGCCTTTCTGACTCGAATTTTTCTGAACATTTTTGGCGGTAAAAGTCCCATAGTTCCCTCAATTCTACTCCGATTTCGCTGAAACTTTCATTAAAAGTTAGATAAGACTCTCCTCTTTCCAACAATGTACACTTCTTTGGCGATTGGTTGGAAATTGGATGTAAAACAATCACAAAATGTCACATAAAAGCCTCATTGACTCGAATTTTTTTGAAACTTTTTTTGGCGGTAAAAGTCCCATAGTTCCCTCAATTCTGCTCCGATTTCGCTGAAACTTTCATTAAAAGTTAGATAAGACTCTCCTCTTTCCAACAGTGTACACTTCTTTGGCGATTGGTTGGAAATTGGATGTAAAACAATCACAAAATGTCAGAAAAAAGCCTCATTGACTCGAATTTTTTTGAAACTTTTTTTGGCGGTAAAAGTCCCATAGTTCCCTCAATTCTGCTCCGATTTCGCTGAAACTTTCAGTAGAAGTTAGATAAGACTCTCCTCTTTCCAACAGTGTACACTTCTTTGGCGATTGGTTGGAAATTGGATGTAAAACAATCACAAAATGTCAGAAAAAAGCCTTTCTGACTCGAATTTTTCTGAACATTTTTGGCGGTAAAAGTCGCATAGTTCCCTCAATTCTGCTCCGATTTCGCTGAAACTTTCATTAAAAGTTAGATAAGACTCTCCTCTTTCCAACAATGTACACTTCTTTGGCGATTGGTTGGAAATTGGATGTAAAACAATCACAAAATGTCAGAAAAAAGCCTTTCTGACTCGAATTTTTCTGAACATTTTTGGCGGTAAAAGTCGCATAGTTCGCTCAATTCTGCTCCGATTTCGCTGAAACTTTCATTAAAAGTTAGATAAGACTCTCCTCTTTCCAACAATGTACACTTCTTTGGCGATTGGTTGGAAATTGGATGTAAAACAATCACAAAATGTCAGAAAAAAGCCTTTCTGACTCGAATTTTTCTGAACATTTTTGGCGGTAAAAGTCGCATAGTTCGCTCAATTCTGCTCCGATTTCGCTGAAACTTTCATTAAAAGTTAGATAAGACTCTCCTCTTTCCAACAATGTACACTTCTTTGGCGATTGGTTGGAAATTGGATGTAAAACAATCACAAAATGTCAGAAAAAAGCCTTTCTGACTCGAATTTTTCTGAACATTTTTGGCGGTAAAAGTCGCATAGTTCGCTCAATTCTGCTCCGATTTCGCTGAAACTTTCATTAAAAGTTAGATAAGACTCTCCTCTTTCCAACAATGTACACTTCTTTGGCGATTGGTTGGAAATTGGATGTAAAACAATCACAAAATGTCAGAAAAAAGCCTTTCTGACTCGAATTTTTCTGAACATTTTTGGCGGTAAAAGTCGCATAGTTCGCTCAATTCTGCTCCGATTTCGCTGAAACTTTCATTAAAAGTTAGATAAGACTCTCCTCTTTCCAACAATGTACACTTCTTTGGCGATTGGTTGGAAATTGGATGTAAAACAATCACAAAATGTCACATAAAAGCCTCATAGACTCGAATTTTTTTGAAACTTTTTTTGGCGGTAAAAGTCCCATAGTTCCCTCAATTCTGCTCCGATTTCGCTGAAACTTTCATTAAAAGTTAGATAAGACTCTCCTCTTTCCAACAATGTACACTTCTTTGGCGATTGGTTGGAAATTGGATGTAAAACAATCACAAAATGTCAGAAAAAAGCCTTTCTGACTCGAATTTTTCTGAACATTTTTGGCGGTAAAAGTCGCATAGTTCGCTCAATTCTGCTCCGATTTCGCTGAAACTTTCATTAAAAGTTAGATAAGACTCTCCTCTTTCCAACAATGTACACTTCTTTGGCAATTGGTTGGAAATTGGATGTAAAACAATCACAAAATGTCACATAAAAGCCTCATAGACTCGAATTTTTTTGAAACTTTTTTTGGCGGTAAAAGTCCCATAGTTCCCTCAATTCTGCTCCGATTTCGCTGAAACTTTCATTAAAAGTTAGATAAGACTCTCCTCTTTCCAACAATGTACACTTCTTTGGCGATTGGTTGGAAATTGGATGTAAAACAATCACAAAATGTCAGAAAAAAGCCTTTCTGACTCGAATTTTTCTGAACATTTTTGGCGGTAAAAGTCGCATAGTTCGCTCAATTCTGCTCCGATTTCGCTGAAACTTTCATTAAAAGTTAGATAAGACTCTCCTCTTTCCAACAATGTACACTTCTTTGGCAATTGGTTGGAAATTGGATGTAAAACAATCACAAAATGTCAGAAAAAAGCCTTTCTGACTCGAATTTTTCTGAACATTTTTGGCGGTAAAAGTCCCATAGTTCCCTCAATTCTGCTCCGATTTCGCTGAAACTTTCATTAAAAGTTAGATAAGACTCTCCTCTTTCCAACAATGTACACTTCTTTGGCGATTGGTTGGAAATTGGATGTAAAACAATCACAAAATGTCAGAAAAAAGCCTTTCTGACTCGAATTTTTCTGAACATTTTTGGCGGTAAAAGTCGCATAGTTCGCTCAATTCTGCTCCGATTTCGCTGAAACTTTCATTAAAAGTTAGATAAGACTCTCCTCTTTCCAACAATGTACACTTCTTTGGCAATTGGTTGGAAATTGGATGTAAAACAATCACAAAATGTCAGAAAAAAGCCTTTCTGACTCGAATTTTTCTGAACATTTTTGGCGGTAAAAGTCGCATAGTTCCCTCAATTCTGCTCCGATTTCGCTGAAACTTTCATTAAAAGTTAGATAAGACTCTCCTCTTTCCAACAATGTACACTTCTTTGGCGATTGGTTGGAAATTGGATGTAAAACAATCACAAAATGTCACATAAAAGCCTCATTGACTCGAATTTTTTTGAAACTTTTTTTGGCGGTAAAAGTCCCATAGTTCCCTCAATTCTGCTCCGATTTCGCTGAAACTTTCATTAAAAGTTAGATAAGACTCTCCTCTTTCCAACAATGTACACTTCTTGGCGATTGGTTGGAAATTGGATGTAAAACAATCACAAAATGTCAGAAAAAAGCCTTTCTGACTCGAATTTTTCTGAACATTTTTGGCGGTAAAAGTCGCATAGTTCGCTCAATTCTGCTCCGATTTCGCTGAAACTTTCATTAAAAGTTAGATAAGACTCTCCTCTTTCCAACAATGTACACTTCTTTGGCAATTGGTTGGAAATTGGATGTAAAACAATCACAAAATGTCAGAAAAAAGCCTTTCTGACTCGAATTTTTCTGAACATTTTTGGCGGTAAAAGTCCCATAGTTCCCTCAATTCTGCTCCGATTTCGCTGAAACTTTCATTAAAAGTTAGATAAGACTCTCTTCTTTCCAACAATGTACACTTCTTTGGCAATTGGTTGGAAATTGGATGTAAAACAATCACAAAATGTCAGAAAAAAGCCTTTCTGACTCGAATTTTTCTGAACATTTTTGGCGGTAAAAGTCGCATAGTTCCCTCAATTCTGCTCCGATTTCGCTGAAACTTTCATTAAAAGTTAGATAAGACTCTCCTCTTTCCAACAATGTATACTTCTTTGGCGATTGGTTGGAAATTGGATGTAAAACAATCACAAAATGTCAGAAAAAAGCCTTTCTGACTCGAATTTTTCTGAACATTTTTGGCAGTAAAAGTCGCATAGTTCCCTCAATTCTGCTCCGATTTCGCTGAAACTTTCATTAAAAGTTAGATAAGACTCTCTTCTTTCCAACAATGTACACTTCTTTGGCAATTGGTTGGAAATTGGATGTAAAACAATCACAAAATGTCAGAAAAAAGCCTTTCTGACTCGAATTTTTCTGAACATTTTTGGCGGTAAAAGTCGCATAGTTCCCTCAATTCTGCTCCGATTTCGCTGAAACTTTCATTAAAAGTTAGATAAGACTCTCCTCTTTCCAACAATGTACACTTCTTTGGCGATTGGTTGGAAATTGGATGTAAAACAATCACAAAATGTCAGAAAAAAGCCTTTCTGACTCGAATTTTTCTGAACATTTTTGGCGGTAAAAGTCCCATAGTTCCCTCAATTCTGCTCCGATTTCGCTGAAACTTTCATTAAAAGTTAGATAAGACTCTCCTCTTTCCAACAATGTACACTTCTTTGGCGATTGGTTGGAAATTGGATGTAAAACAATCACAAAATGTCAGAAAAAAGCCTTTCTGACTCGAATTTTTCTGAACATTTTTGGCGGTAAAAGTCGCATAGTTCGCTCAATTCTGCTCCGATTTCGCTGAAACTTTCATTAAAAGTTAGATAAGACTCTCCTCTTTCCAACAATGTACACTTCTTTGGCAATTGGTTGGAAATTGGATGTAAAACAATCACAAAATGTCAGAAAAAAGCCTTTCTGACTCGAATTTTTCTGAACATTTTTGGCGGTAAAAGTCCCATAGTTCCCTCAATTCTGCTCCGATTTCGCTGAAACTTTCATTAAAAGTTAGATAAGACTCTCCTCTTTCCAACAATGTACACTTCTTTGGCGATTGGTTGGAAATTGGATGTAAAACAATCACAAAATGTCAGAAAAAAGCCTTTCTGACTCGAATTTTTCTGAACATTTTTGGCGGTAAAAGTCGCATAGTTCGCTCAATTCTGCTCCGATTTCGCTGAAACTTTCATTAAAAGTTAGATAAGACTCTCCTCTTTCCAACAATGTACACTTCTTTGGCAATTGGTTGGAAATTGGATGTAAAACAATCACAAAATGTCAGAAAAAAGCCTTTCTGACTCGAATTTTTCTGAACATTTTTGGCGGTAAAAGTCGCATAGTTCCCTCAATTCTGCTCCGATTTCGCTGAAACTTTCATTAAAAGTTAGATAAGACTCTCCTCTTTCCAACAATGTACACTTCTTTGGCGATTGGTTGGAAATTGGATGTAAAACAATCACAAAATGTCACATAAAAGCCTCATTGACTCGAATTTTTTTGAAACTTTTTTTGGCGGTAAAAGTCCCATAGTTCCCTCAATTCTGCTCCGATTTCGCTGAAACTTTCATTAAAAGTTAGATAAGACTCTCCTCTTTCCAACAATGTACACTTCTTGGCGATTGGTTGGAAATTGGATGTAAAACAATCACAAAATGTCAGAAAAAAGCCTTTCTGACTCGAATTTTTCTGAACATTTTTGGCGGTAAAAGTCGCATAGTTCGCTCAATTCTGCTCCGATTTCGCTGAAACTTTCATTAAAAGTTAGATAAGACTCTCCTCTTTCCAACAATGTACACTTCTTTGGCAATTGGTTGGAAATTGGATGTAAAACAATCACAAAATGTCAGAAAAAAGCCTTTCTGACTCGAATTTTTCTGAACATTTTTGGCGGTAAAAGTCCCATAGTTCCCTCAATTCTGCTCCGATTTCGCTGAAACTTTCATTAAAAGTTAGATAAGACTCTCTTCTTTCCAACAATGTACACTTCTTTGGCAATTGGTTGGAAATTGGATGTAAAACAATCACAAAATGTCAGAAAAAAGCCTTTCTGACTCGAATTTTTCTGAACATTTTTGGCGGTAAAAGTCGCATAGTTCCCTCAATTCTGCTCCGATTTCGCTGAAACTTTCATTAAAAGTTAGATAAGACTCTCCTCTTTCCAACAATGTATACTTCTTTGGCGATTGGTTGGAAATTGGATGTAAAACAATCACAAAATGTCAGAAAAAAGCCTTTCTGACTCGAATTTTTCTGAACATTTTTGGCAGTAAAAGTCGCATAGTTCCCTCAATTCTGCTCCGATTTCGCTGAAACTTTCATTAAAAGTTAGATAAGACTCTCTTCTTTCCAACAATGTACACTTCTTTGGCAATTGGTTGGAAATTGGATGTAAAACAATCACAAAATGTCAGAAAAAAGCCTTTCTGACTCGAATTTTTCTGAACATTTTTGGCGGTAAAAGTCGCATAGTTCCCTCAATTCTGCTCCGATTTCGCTGAAACTTTCATTAAAAGTTAGATAAGACTCTCCTCTTTCCAACAATGTACACTTCTTTGGCGATTGGTTGGAAATTGGATGTAAAACAATCACAAAATGTCAGAAAAAAGCCTTTCTGACTCGAATTTTTCTGAACATTTTTGGCGGTAAAAGTCGCATAGTTCCCTCAATTCTGCTCCGATTTCGCTGAAACTTTCATTAAAAGTTAGATAAGACTCTCCTCTTTCCAACAATGTACACTTCTTTGGCGATTGGTTGGAAATTGGATGTAAAACAATCACAAAATGTCAGAAAAAAGCCTTTCTGACTCGAATTTTTCTGAACATTTTTGGCGGTAAAAGTCGCATAGTTCCCTCAATTCTACTCCGATTTCGCTGAAACTTTCATTAAAAGTTAGATAAGACTCTCCTCTTTCCAACAATGTACACTTCTTTGGCGATTGGTTGGAAATTGGATGTAAAACAATCACAAAATGTCACATAAAAGCCTCATTGACTCGAATTTTTTTGAAACTTTTTTTGGCGGTAAAAGTCCCATAGTTCCCTCAAATCTGCTCCGATTTCGCTGAAACTTTCATTAAAAGTTAGATAAGACTCTCCTCTTTCCAACAGTGTACACTTCTTTGGCGATTGGTTGGAAATTGGATGTAAAACAATCACAAAATGTCAGAAAAAAGCCTCATTGACTCGAATTTTTTTGAAACTTTTTTTGGCGGTAAAAGTCCCATAGTTCCCTCAATTCTGCTCCGATTTCGCTGAAACTTTCAGTAGAAGTTAGATAAGACTCTCCTCTTTCCAACAGTGTACACTTCTTTGGCGATTGGTTGGAAATTGGATGTAAAACAATCACAAAATGTCAGAAAAAAGCCTTTCTGACTCGAATTTTTCTGAACATTTTTGGCGGTAAAAGTCGCATAGTTCCCTCAATTCTGCTCCGATTTCGCTGAAACTTTCATTAAAAGTTAGATAAGACTCTCCTCTTTCCAACAATGTACACTTCTTTGGCAATTGGTTGGAAATTGGATGTAAAACAATCACAAAATGTCACATAAAAGCCTCATAGACTCGAATTTTTTTGAAACTTTTTTTGGCGGTAAAAGTCCCATAGTTCCCTCAATTCTGCTCCGATTTCGCTGAAACTTTCATTAAAAGTTAGATAAGACTCTCCTCTTTCCAACAATGTACACTTCTTTGGCGATTGGTTGGAAATTGGATGTAAAACAATCACAAAATGTCAGAAAAAAGCCTTTCTGACTCGAATTTTTCTGAACATTTTTGGCGGTAAAAGTCGCATAGTTCGCTCAATTCTGCTCCGATTTCGCTGAAACTTTCATTAAAAGTTAGATAAGACTCTCCTCTTTCCAACAATGTACACTTCTTTGGCAATTGGTTGGAAATTGGATGTAAAACAATCACAAAATGTCACATAAAAGCCTCATAGACTCGAATTTTTTTGAAACTTTTTTTGGCGGTAAAAGTCCCATAGTTCCCTCAATTCTGCTCCGATTTCGCTGAAACTTTCATTAAAAGTTAGATAAGACTCTCCTCTTTCCAACAATGTACACTTCTTTGGCGATTGGTTGGAAATTGGATGTAAAACAATCACAAAATGTCAGAAAAAAGCCTTTCTGACTCGAATTTTTCTGAACATTTTTGGCGGTAAAAGTCGCATAGTTCGCTCAATTCTGCTCCGATTTCGCTGAAACTTTCATTAAAAGTTAGATAAGACTCTCCTCTTTTCAACAATGTACACTTCTTTGGCAATTGGTTGGAAATTGGATGTAAAACAATCACAAAATGTCAGAAAAAAGCCTTTCTGACTCGAATTTTTCTAAACATTTTTGGCGGTAAAAGTCCCATAGTTCCCTCAATTCTGCTCCGATTTCGCTGAAACTTTCATTAAAAGTTAGATAAGACTCTCCTCTTTCCAACAATGTACACTTCTTTGGCGATTGGTTGGAAATTGGATGTAAAACAATCACAAAATGTCAGAAAAAAGCCTTTCTGACTCGAATTTTTCTGAACATTTTTGGCGGTAAAAGTCGCATAGTTCCCTCAATTCTGCTCCGATTTCGCTGAAACTTTCATTAGAAGTTAGATAAGACTCTCCTCTTTCCAACAATGTACACTTCTTTGGCGATTGGTTGGAAATTGGATGTAAAACAATCACAAAATGTCAGAAAAAAGCCTCATTGACTCGAATTTTTTTGAAACTTTTTTTGGCGGTAAAAGTCCCATAGTTCCCTCAATTCTGCTCCGATTTCGCTGAAACTTTCATTAAAAGTTAGATAAGGCTCTCTTCTTTCTAACAATGTACACTTCTTTGGCAATTGGTTGGAAATTGGATGTAAAACAATCACAAAATGTCAGAAAAAAGCCTTTCTGACTCGAATTTTTCTGAACATTTTTGGCGGTAAAAGTCGCATAGTTCCCTCAATTCTGCGCTCCGATTTCGCTGAAACTTTTATTAAAAGTTAGGTAGGACTCTCCTCTTTCCAACAATGTACACTTCTTTGGCAATTGGTTGGAAATTGGATG
The DNA here is from genome assembly GCF_027943255.1 of Anastrepha obliqua. NCBI lineage: Eukaryota > Metazoa > Arthropoda > Insecta > Diptera > Tephritidae > Anastrepha > Anastrepha obliqua. The sequence goes on from NW_026562290.1 coordinate 12,495, forward strand.
TAAAACAATCACAAAATGTCAGAAAAAAGCCTTTCTGACTCGAATTTTTCTGAACATTTTTGGCGGTAAAAGTCGCATAGTTCCCTCAATTCTGCTCCGATTTCGCTGAAACTTTCGATAAAAGTTAGATAAGACTCTCCTCTTTCCAACAATGTACACTTCTTTGGCGATTGGTTGGAAATTGGATGTAAAACAATCACAAAATGTCACATAAAAGCCTCATTGACTCGAATTTTTTTGAAACTTTTTTTGGCGGTAAAAGTCCCATAGTTCCCTCAATTCTGCTCCGATTTCGCTGAAACTTTCATTAAAAGTTAGATAAGACTCTCCTCTTTCCAACAATGTACACTTCTTTGGCAATTGGTTGGAAATTGGATGTAAAACAATCACAAAATGTCAGAAAAAAGCCTTTCTGACTCGAATTTTTCTGAACATTTTTGGCGGTAAAAGTCGCATAGTTCGCTCAATTCTGCTCCGATTTCGCTGAAACTTTCATTAGAAGTTAGGTAAGACTCTCTTCTTTCCAACAGTGTACACTTCTTTGGCGATTGGTTGGAAATTGGATGTAAAACAATCACAAAATGTCAGAAAAAAGCCTTTCTGACTCGAATTTTTCTGAACATTTTTGGCGGTAAAAGTCCCATAGTTCCCTCAATTCTGCTCCGATTTCCCTGAAACTTTCATTAAAAGTTAGATAAGACTCTCCTCTTTCCAACAATGTACACTTCTTTGGCAATTGGTTGGAAATTGGATGTAAAACAATCACAAAATGTCACATAAAAGCCTCATTGACTCGAATTTTTTTGAAACTTTTTTTGGCGGTAAAAGTCCCATAGTTCCCTCAATTCTGCTCCGATTTCGCTGAAACTTTCATTAAAAGTTAGGTAAGACTCTCCTCTTTCCAACAATGTACACTTCTTTGGCAATTGGTTGGAAATTGGATGTAAAACAATCACAAAATGTCAGAAAAAAGCCTTTCTGACTCGAATTTTTCTGAACATTTTTGGCGGTAAAAGTCGCATAGTTCCCTCAATTCTGCTCCGATTTCGCTGAAACTTTCATTAGAAGTTAGATAAGACTCTCCTCTTTCCAACAATGTACACTTCTTTGGCGATTGGTTGGAAATTGGATGTAAAACAATCACAAAATGTCAGAAAAAAGCCTTTCTGACTCGAATTTTTCTGAACATTTTTGGCGGTAAAAGTCGCATAGTTCCCTCAATTCTGCTCCGATTTCGCTGAAACTTTCATTAGAAGTTAGATAAGACTCTCCTCTTTCCAACAGTGTACACTTCTTTGGCGATTGGTTGGAAATTGGATGTAAAACAATCACAAAATGTCAGAAAAAAGCCTTTCTGACTCGAATTTTTCTGAACATTTTTGGCGGTAAAAGTCGCATAGTTCCCTCAATTCTGCTCCGATTTCGCTGAAACTTTCATTAAAAGTTAGATAAGACTCTCCTCTTTCCAACAATGTACACTTCTTTGGCGATTGGTTGGAAATTGGATGTAAAACAATCACAAAATGTCACATAAAAGCCTCATTGACTCGAATTTTTTTGAAACTTTTTTTGGCGGTAAAAGTCCCATAGTTCCCTCAATTCTGCTCCGATTTCGCTGAAGCTTTCATTAAAAGTTAGATAAGACTCTCCTCTTTCCAACAATGTACACTTCTTTGGCAATTGGTTGGAAATTGGATGTAAAACAATCACAAAATGTCAGAAAAAAGCCTTTCTGACTCGAATTTTTCTGAACATTTTTGGCGGTAAAAGTCGCATAGTTCCCTCAATTCTGCGCTCCGATTTCGCTGAAACTTTCATTAAAAGTTAGGTAGGACTCTCCTCTTTCCAACAATGTACACTTCTTTGGCAATTGGTTGGAAATTGGATGTAAAACAATCACAAAATGTCAGAAAAAAGCCTTTCTGACTCGAATTTTTCTGAACATTTTTGGCGGTAAAAGTCGCATAGTTCCCTCAATTCTGCTCCGATTTCGCTGAAACTTTCGATAAAAGTTAGATAAGACTCTCCTCTTTCCAACAATGTACACTTCTTTGGCGATTGGTTGGAAATTGGATGTAAAACAATCACAAAATGTCACATAAAAGCCTCATTGACTCGAATTTTTTTGAAACTTTTTTTGGCGGTAAAAGTCCCATAGTTCCCTCAATTCTGCTCCGATTTCGCTGAAACTTTCATTAAAAGTTAGATAAGACTCTCCTCTTTCCAACAATGTACACTTCTTTGGCGATTGGTTGGAAATTGGATGTAAAACAATCAGAAAATGTCACATAAAAGCCTCATTGACTCGAATTTTTTTGAAACTTTTTTGGCGGTAAAAGTCCCATAGTTCCCTCAATGCTGCTCCGATTTCGCTGAAACTTTCATTAGAAGTTAGATAAGACTCTCCTCTTTCCAACAATGTACACTTCTTTGGCAATTGGTTGGAAATTGGATGTAAAACAATCACAAAATGTCAGAAAAAAGCCTTTCTGACTCGAATTTTTCTGAACATTTTTGGCGGTAAAAGTCCCATAGTTCCCTCAATTCTGCTCCGATTTCGCTGAAACTTTCATTAAAAGTTAGATAAGACTCTCTTCTTTCCAACAATGTACACTTCTTTGGCGATTGGTTGGAAATTGGATGTAAAACAATCACAAAATGTCACATAAAAGCCTCATTGACTCGAATTTTTTTGAAACTTTTTTGGCGGTAAAAGTCCCATAGTTCCCTCAATTCTGCCCCGATTTCGCTGAAACTTTCATTAGAAGTTAGATAAGACTCTCCTCTTTCCAACAATGTACACTTCTTTGGCGATTGGTTGGAAATTGGATGTAAAACAATCACAAAATGTCAGAAAAAAGCCTTTCTGACTCGAATTTTTCTGAACATTTTTGGCGGTAAAAGTCGCATAGTTCCCTCAATTCTGCTCCGATTTCGCTGAAACTTTCATTAAAAGTTAGATAAGACTCTCCTCTTTCCAACAGTGTACACTTCTTTGGCGATTGGTTGGAAATTGGATGTAAAACAATCACAAAATGTCAGAAAAAAGCCTTTCTGACTCGAATTTTTCTGAACATTTTTGGCGGTAAAAGTCGCATAGTTCCCTCAATTCTGCTCCGATTTCGCTGAAACTTTCATTAAAAGTTAGATAAGACTCTCCTCTTTCCAACAATGTACACTTCTTTGGCGATTGGTTGGAAATTGGATGTAAAACAATCACAAAATGTCACATAAAAGCCTCATTGACTCGAATTTTTTTGAAACTTTTTTTGGCGGTAAAAGTCCCATAGTTCCCTCAATTCTGCTCCGATTTCGCTGAAACTTTCATTAAAAGTTAGATAAGACTCTCCTCTTTTCAACAATGTACACTTCTTGGCGATTGGTTGGAAATTGGATGTAAAACAATCACAAAATGTCAGAAAAAAGCCTTTCTGACTCGAATTTTTCTGAACATTTTTGGCGGTAAAAGTCGCATAGTTCGCTCAATTCTGCTCCGATTTCGCTGAAACTTTCATTAAAAGTTAGATAAGACTCTCCTCTTTCCAACAATGTACACTTCTTTGGCAATTGGTTGGAAATTGGATGTAAAACAATCACAAAATGTCAGAAAAAAGCCTTTCTGACTCGAATTTTTCTGAACATTTTTGGCGGTAAAAGTCGCATAGTTCCCTCAATTCTGCTCCGATTTCGCTGAAACTTTCATTAAAAGTTAGATAAGACTCTCCTCTTTCCAACAATGTATACTTCTTTGGCGATTGGTTGGAAATTGGATGTAAAACAATCACAAAATGTCAGAAAAAAGCCTTTCTGACTCGAATTTTTCTGAACATTTTTGGCAGTAAAAGTCGCATAGTTCCCTCAATTCTGCTCCGATTTCGCTGAAACTTTCATTAGAAGTTAGATAAGACTCTCCTCTTTCCAACAATGTACATTTCTTTGGCGATTGGTTGGAAATTGGATGTAAAACAATCACAAAATGTCAGAAAAAAGCCTCATTGACTCGAATTTTTTTGAAACTTTTTTTGGCGGTAAAAGTCCCATAGTTCCCTCAATTCTGCTCCGATTTCGCTGAAACTTTCATTAAAAGTTAGATAAGACTCTCCTCTTTCCAACAATGTACACTTCTTTGGCAATTGGTTGGAAATTGGATGTAAAACAATCACAAAATGTCACATAAAAGCCTCATAGACTCGAATTTTTTTGAAACTTTTTTTGGCGGTAAAAGTCCCATAGTTCCCTCAATTCTGCTCCGATTTCGCTGAAACTTTCATTAAAAGTTAGATAAGACTCTCCTCTTTCCAACAATGTACACTTCTTTGGCGATTGGTTGGAAATTGGATGTAAAACAATCACAAAATGTCAGAAAAAAGCCTTTCTGACTCGAATTTTTCTGAACATTTTTGGCGGTAAAAGTCGCATAGTTCGCTCAATTCTGCTCCGATTTCGCTGAAACTTTCTTTAAAAGTTAGATAAGACTCTCCTCTTTCCAACAATGTACACTTCTTTGGCAATTGGTTGGAAATTGGATGTAAAACAATCACAAAATGTCACATAAAAGCCTCATAGACTCGAATTTTTTTGAAACTTTTTTTGGCGGTAAAAGTCCCATAGTTCCCTCAATTCTGCTCCGATTTCGCTGAAACTTTCATTAAAAGTTAGATAAGACTCTCCTCTTTCCAACAATGTACACTTCTTTGGCGATTGGTTGGAAATTGGATGTAAAACAATCACAAAATGTCAGAAAAAAGCCTTTCTGACTCGAATTTTTCTGAACATTTTTGGCGGTAAAAGTCGCATAGTTCGCTCAATTCTGCTCCGATTTCGCTGAAACTTTCATTAAAAGTTAGATAAGACTCTCCTCTTTTCAACAATGTACACTTCTTTGGCAATTGGTTGGAAATTGGATGTAAAACAATCACAAAATGTCAGAAAAAAGCCTTTCTGACTCGAATTTTTCTGAACATTTTTGGCGGTAAAAGTCCCATAGTTCCCTCAATTCTGCTCCGATTTCGCTGAAACTTTCATTAAAAGTTAGATAAGACTCTCCTCTTTCCAACAATGTACACTTCTTTGGCGATTGGTTGGAAATTGGATGTAAAACAATCAGAAAATGTCACATAAAAGCCTCATTGACTCGAATTTTTTTGAAACTTTTTTGGCGGTAAAAGTCCCATAGTTCCCTCAATTCTGCCCCGATTTCGCTGAAACTTTCATTAGAAGTTAGATAAGACTCTCCTCTTTCCAACAATGTACACTTCTTTGGCGATTGGTTGGAAATTGGATGTAAAACAATCACAAAATGTCAGAAAAAAGCCTTTCTGACTCGAATTTTTCTGAACATTTTTGGCGGTAAAAGTCGCATAGTTCCCTCAATTCTGCTCCGATTTCGCTGAAACTTTCATTAAAAGTTAGATAAGACTCTCCTCTTTCCAACAGTGTACACTTCTTTGGCGATTGGTTGGAAATTGGATGTAAAACAATCACAAAATGTCAGAAAAAAGCCTTTCTGACTCGAATTTTTCTGAACATTTTTGGCGGTAAAAGTCGCATAGTTCCCTCAATTCTGCTCCGATTTCGCTGAAACTTTCATTAAAAGTTAGATAAGACTCTCCTCTTTCCAACAATGTACACTTCTTTGGCGATTGGTTGGAAATTGGATGTAAAACAATCACAAAATGTCACATAAAAGCCTCATTGACTCGAATTTTTTTGAAACTTTTTTTGGCGGTAAAAGTCCCATAGTTCCCTCAATTCTGCTCCGATTTCGCTGAAACTTTCATTAAAAGTTAGATAAGACTCTCCTCTTTTCAACAATGTACACTTCTTGGCGATTGGTTGGAAATTGGATGTAAAACAATCACAAAATGTCAGAAAAAAGCCTTTCTGACTCGAATTTTTCTGAACATTTTTGGCGGTAAAAGTCGCATAGTTCGCTCAATTCTGCTCCGATTTCGCTGAAACTTTCATTAAAAGTTAGATAAGACTCTCCTCTTTCCAACAATGTACACTTCTTTGGCAATTGGTTGGAAATTGGATGTAAAACAATCACAAAATGTCAGAAAAAAGCCTTTCTGACTCGAATTTTTCTGAACATTTTTGGCGGTAAAAGTCCCATAGTTCCCTCAATTCTGCTCCGATTTCGCTGAAACTTTCATTAAAAGTTAGATAAGACTCTCTTCTTTCCAACAATGTACACTTCTTTGGCAATTGGTTGGAAATTGGATGTAAAACAATCACAAAATGTCAGAAAAAAGCCTTTCTGACTCGAATTTTTCTGAACATTTTTGGCGGTAAAAGTCGCATAGTTCCCTCAATTCTGCTCCGATTTCGCTGAAACTTTCATTAAAAGTTAGATAAGACTCTCCTCTTTCCAACAATGTATACTTCTTTGGCGATTGGTTGGAAATTGGATGTAAAACAATCACAAAATGTCAGAAAAAAGCCTTTCTGACTCGAATTTTTCTGAACATTTTTGGCAGTAAAAGTCGCATAGTTCCCTCAATTCTGCTCCGATTTCGCTGAAACTTTCATTAGAAGTTAGATAAGACTCTCCTCTTTCCAACAATGTACATTTCTTTGGCGATTGGTTGGAAATTGGATGTAAAACAATCACAAAATGTCAGAAAAAAGCCTCATTGACTCGAATTTTTTTGAAACTTTTTTTGGCGGTAAAAGTCCCATAGTTCCCTCAATTCTGCTCCGATTTCGCTGAAACTTTCAGTAGAAGTTAGATAAGACTCTCCTCTTTCCAACAATGTACACTTCTTTGGCGATTGGTTGGAAATTGGATGTAAAACAATCACAAAATGTCAGAAAAAAGCCTTTCTGACTCGAATTTTTCTGAACATTTTTGGCGGTAAAAGTCGCATAGTTCCCTCAATTCTGCTCCGATTTCGCTGAAACTTTCATTAAAAGTTAGATAAGACTCTCCTCTTTCCAACAATGTACACTTCTTTGGCAATTGGTTGGAAATTGGATGTAAAACAATCACAAAATGTCACATAAAAGCCTCATAGACTCGAATTTTTTTGAAACTTTTTTTGGCGGTAAAAGTCCCATAGTTCCCTCAATTCTGCTCCGATTTCGCTGAAACTTTCATTAAAAGTTAGATAAGACTCTCCTCTTTCCAACAATGTACACTTCTTTGGCGATTGGTTGGAAATTGGATGTAAAACAATCACAAAATGTCAGAAAAAAGCCTTTCTGACTCGAATTTTTCTGAACATTTTTGGCGGTAAAAGTCCCATAGTTCCCTCAATTCTGCTCCGATTTCGCTGAAACTTTCATTAAAAGTTAGATAAGACTCTCCTCTTTCCAACAATGTACACTTCTTTGGCGATTGGTTGGAAATTGGATGTAAAACAATCAGAAAATGTCACATAAAAGCCTCATTGACTCGAATTTTTTTGAAACTTTTTTGGCGGTAAAAGTCCCATAGTTCCCTCAATTCTGCTCCGATTTCGCTGAAACTTTCATTAGAAGTTAGATAAGACTCTCCTCTTTCCAACAATGTACACTTCTTTGGCGATTGGTTGGAAATTGGATGTAAAACAATCACAAAATGTCAGAAAAAAGCCTTTCTGACTCGAATTTTTCTGAACATTTTTGGCGGTAAAAGTCGCATAGTTCCCTCAATTCTGCTCCGATTTCGCTGAAACTTTCATTAAAAGTTAGATAAGACTCTCCTCTTTCCAACAGTGTACACTTCTTTGGCGATTGGTTGGAAATTGGATGTAAAACAATCACAAAATGTCAGAAAAAAGCCTTTCTGACTCGAATTTTTCTGAACATTTTTGGCGGTAAAAGTCGCATAGTTCCCTCAATTCTGCTCCGATTTCGCTGAAACTTTCATTAAAAGTTAGATAAGACTCTCCTCTTTCCAACAATGTACACTTCTTTGGCGATTGGTTGGAAATTGGATGTAAAACAATCACAAAATGTCACATAAAAGCCTCATTGACTCGAATTTTTTGAAACTTTTTTTGGCGGTAAAAGTCCCATAGTTCCCTCAATTCTGCTCCGATTTCGCTGAAACTTTCATTAAAAGTTAGATAAGACTCTCCTCTTTTCAAACAATGTACACTTCTTGGCGATTGGTTGGAAATTGGATGTAAAACAATCACAAAATGTCAGAAAAAAGCCTTTCTGACTCGAATTTTTCTGAACATTTTTGGCGGTAAAAGTCGCATAGTTCGCTCAATTCTGCTCCGATTTCGCTGAAACTTTCATTAAAAGTTAGATAAGACTCTCCTCTTTCCAACAATGTACACTTCTTTGGCAATTGGTTGGAAATTGGATGTAAAACAATCACAAAATGTCAGAAAAAAGCCTTTCTGACTCGAATTTTTCTGAACATTTTTGGCGGTAAAAGTCCCATAGTTCCCTCAATTCTGCTCCGATTTCGCTGAAACTTTCATTAAAAGTTAGATAAGACTCTCTTCTTTCCAACAATGTACACTTCTTTGGCAATTGGTTGGAAATTGGATGTAAAACAATCACAAAATGTCAGAAAAAAGCCTTTCTGACTCGAATTTTTCTGAACATTTTTGGCGGTAAAAGTCGCATAGTTCCCTCAATTCTGCTCCGATTTCGCTGAAACTTTCATTAAAAGTTAGATAAGACTCTCCTCTTTCCAACAATGTATACTTCTTTGGCGATTGGTTGGAAATTGGATGTAAACAATCACAAAATGTCAGAAAAAAGCCTTTCTGACTCGAATTTTTCTGAACATTTTTGGCAGTAAAAGTCGCATAGTTCCCTCAATTCTGCTCCGATTTCGCTGAAACTTTCATTAGAAGTTAGATAAGACTCTCCTCTTTCAACAATGTACATTTCTTTGGCGATTGGTTGGAAATTGGATGTAAAACAATCACAAAATGTCAGAAAAAAGCCTCATTGACTCGAATTTTTTTGAACTTTTTTTGGCGGTAAAAGTCCCATAGTTCCCTCAATTCTGCTCCGATTTCGCTGAAACTTCAGTAGAAGTTAGATAAGACTCTCCTCTTTCCAACAATGTACACTTCTTTGGCGATTGGTTGGAAATTGGATGTAAAACAATCACAAAATGTCAGAAAAAAGCCTTTCTGACTCGAATTTTTCTGAACATTTTTGGCGGTAAAAGTCGCATAGTTCCCTCAATTCTGCTCCGATTTCGCTGAAACTTTCATTAAAAGTTAGATAAGACTCTCCTCTTTCCAACAGTGTACACTTCTTTGGCGATTGGTTGGAAATTGGATGTAAAACAATCACAAAATGTCAGAAAAAAGCCTTTCTGACTCGAATTTTTCTGAACATTTTTGGCGGTAAAAGTCGCATAGTTCCCTCAATTCTGCTCCGATTTCGCTGAAACTTTCATTAAAAGTTAGATAAGACTCTCCTCTTTCCAACAATGTACACTTCTTTGGCGATTGGTTGGAAATTGGATGTAAAACAATCACAAAATGTCACATAAAAGCCTCATTGACTCGAATTTTTTTGAAACTTTTTTGGCGGTAAAAGTCCCATAGTTCCCTCAATTCTGCTCCGATTTCGCTGAAACTTTCATTAAAAGTTAGATAAGACTCTCCTCTTTTCAACAATGTACACTTCTTGGCGATTGGTTGGAAATTGGATGTAAAACAATCACAAAATGTCAGAAAAAAGCCTTTCTGACTCGAATTTTTCTGAACATTTTTGGCGGTAAAAGTCGCATAGTTCGCTCAATTCTGCTCCGATTTCGCTGAAACTTTCATTAAAAGTTAGATAAGACTCTCCTCTTTCCAACAATGTACACTTCTTTGGCAATTGGTTGGAAATTGGATGTAAAACAATCACAAAATGTCAGAAAAAAGCCTTTCTGACTCGAATTTTTCTGAACATTTTTGGCGGTAAAAGTCCCATAGTTCCCTCAATTCTGCTCCGATTTCGCTGAAACTTTCATTAAAAGTTAGATAAGACTCTCTTCTTTCCAACAATGTACACTTCTTTGGCAATTGGTTGGAAATTGGATGTAAAACAATCACAAAATGTCAGAAAAAAGCCTTTCTGACTCGAATTTTCTGAACATTTTTGGCGGTAAAAGTCGCATAGTTCCCTCAATTCTGCTCCGATTTCGCTGAAACTTTCATTAAAAGTTAGATAAGACTCTCCTCTTTCCAACAATGTATACTTCTTTGGCGATTGGTTGGAAATTGGATGTAAAACAATCACAAAATGTCAGAAAAAAGCCTTTCTGACTCGAATTTTTCTGAACATTTTTGGCAGTAAAAGTCGCATAGTTCCCTCAATTCTGCTCCGATTTCGCTGAAACTTTCATTAGAAGTTAGATAAGACTCTCCTCTTTCCAACAATGTACATTTCTTTGGCGATTGGTTGGAAATTGGATGTAAAACAATCACAAAATGTCAGAAAAAAGCCTCATTGACTCGAATTTTTTTGAAACTTTTTTTGGCGGTAAAAGTCCCATAGTTCCCTCAATTCTGCTCCGATTTCGCTGAAACTTTCAGTAGAAGTTAGATAAGACTCTCCTCTTTCCAACAGTGTACACTTCTTTGGCGAGTGGTTGGAAATTGGATGTAAAACAATCACAAAATGTCAGAAAAAAGCCTTTCTGACTCGAATTTTTCTGAACATTTTTGGCGGTAAAAGTCGCATAGTTCCCTCAATTCTGCTCCGATTTCGCTGAAACTTTCATTAAAAGTTAGATAAGACTCTCCTCTTTCCAACAATGTACACTTCTTTGGCAATTGGTTGGAAATTGGATGTAAAACAATCACAAAATGTCAGAAAAAAGCCTTTCTGACTCGAATTTTTTTGAAACTTTTTTTGGCGGTAAAAGTCCCATAGTTCCCTCAATTCTGCTCCGATTTCGCTGAAACTTTCATTAAAAGTTAGATAAGACTCTCCTCTTTCCAACAATGTACACTTCTTTGGCGATTGGTTGGAAATTGGATGTAAAACAATCACAAAATGTCAGAAAAAAGCCTTTCTGACTCGAATTTTTCTGAACATTTTTGGCGGTAAAAGTCGCATAGTTCGCTCAATTCTGCTCCGATTTCGCTGAAACTTTCTTTAAAAGTTAGATAAGACTCTCCTCTTTCCAACAATGTACACTTCTTTGGCAATTGGTTGGAAATTGGATGTAAAACAATCACAAAATGTCACATAAAAGCCTCATAGACTCGAATTTTTTTGAAACTTTTTTTGGCGGTAAAAGTCCCATAGTTCCCTCAATTCTGCTCCGATTTCGCTGAAACTTTCATTAAAAGTTAGATAAGACTCTCCTCTTTCCAACAATGTACACTTCTTTGGCGATTGGTTGGAAATTGGATGTAAAACAATCACAAAATGTCAGAAAAAAGCCTTTCTGACTCGAATTTTTCTGAACATTTTTGGCGGTAAAAGTCGCATAGTTCGCTCAATTCTGCTCCGATTTCGCTGAAACTTTCATTAAAAGTTAGATAAGACTCTCCTCTTTTCAACAATGTACACTTCTTTGGCAATTGGTTGGAAATTGGATGTAAAACAATCACAAAATGTCAGAAAAAAGCCTTTCTGACTCGAATTTTTCTGAACATTTTTGGCGGTAAAAGTCCCATAGTTCCCTCAATTCTGCTCCGATTTCGCTGAAACTTTCATTAAAAGTTAGATAAGACTCTCCTCTTTCCAACAATGTACACTTCTTTGGCGATTGGTTGGAAATTGGATGTAAAACAATCAGAAAATGTCACATAAAAGCCTCATTGACTCGAATTTTTTTGAAACTTTTTTGGCGGTAAAAGTCCCATAGTTCCCTCAATTCTGCCCCGATTTCGCTGAAACTTTCATTAGAAGTTAGATAAGACTCTCCTCTTTCCAACAATGTACACTTCTTTGGCGATTGGTTGGAAATTGGATGTAAAACAATCACAAAATGTCAGAAAAAAGCCTTTCTGACTCGAATTTTTCTGAACATTTTTGGCGGTAAAAGTCGCATAGTTCCCTCAATTCTGCTCCGATTTCGCTGAAACTTTCATTAAAAGTTAGATAAGACTCTCCTCTTTCCAACAGTGTACACTTCTTTGGCGATTGGTTGGAAATTGGATGTAAAACAATCACAAAATGTCAGAAAAAAGCCTTTCTGACTCGAATTTTTCTGAACATTTTTGGCGGTAAAAGTCGCATAGTTCCCTCAATTCTGCTCCGATTTCGCTGAAACTTTCATTAAAAGTTAGATAAGACTCTCCTCTTTCCAACAATGTACACTTCTTTGGCGATTGGTTGGAAATTGGATGTAAAACAATCACAAAATGTCACATAAAAGCCTCATTGACTCGAATTTTTTTGAAACTTTTTTTGGCGGTAAAAGTCCCATAGTTCCCTCAATTCTGCTCCGATTTCGCTGAAACTTTCATTAAAAGTTAGATAAGACTCTCCTCTTTCCAACAATGTACACTTCTTGGCGATTGGTTGGAAATTGGATGTAAAACAATCACAAAATGTCAGAAAAAAGCCTTTCTGACTCGAATTTTTCTGAACATTTTTGGCGGTAAAAGTCGCATAGTTCGCTCAATTCTGCTCCGATTTCGCTGAAACTTTCATTAAAAGTTAGATAAGACTCTCCTCTTTCCAACAATGTACACTTCTTTGGCAATTGGTTGGAAATTGGATGTAAAACAATCACAAAATGTCAGAAAAAAGCCTTTCTGACTCGAATTTTTCTGAACATTTTTGGCGGTAAAAGTCGCATAGTTCGCTCAATTCTGCTCCGATTTCGCTGAAACTTTCATTAAAAGTTAGATAAGACTCTCCTCTTTCCAACAATGTACACTTCTTTGGCAATTGGTTGGAAATTGGATGTAAAACAATCACAAAATGTCAGAAAAAAGCCTTTCTGACTCGAATTTTTCTGAACATTTTTGGCGGTAAAAGTCCCATAGTTCCCTCAATTCTGCTCCGATTTCGCTGAAACTTTCATTAAAAGTTAGATAAGACTCTCTTCTTTCCAACAATGTACACTTCTTTGGCAATTGGTTGGAAATTGGATGTAAAACAATCACAAAATGTCAGAAAAAAGCCTTTCTGACTCGAATTTTTCTGAACATTTTTGGCGGTAAAAGTCGCATAGTTCCCTCAATTCTGCTCCGATTTCGCTGAAACTTTCATTAAAAGTTAGATAAGACTCTCCTCTTTCCAACAATGTATACTTCTTTGGCGATTGGTTGGAAATTGGATGTAAAACAATCACAAAATGTCAGAAAAAAGCCTTTCTGACTCGAATTTTTCTGAACATTTTTGGCAGTAAAAGTCGCATAGTTCCCTCAATTCTGCTCCGATTTCGCTGAAACTTTCATTAGAAGTTAGATAAGACTCTCCTCTTTCCAACAATGTACATTTCTTTGGCGATTGGTTGGAAATTGGATGTAAAACAATCACAAAATGTCAGAAAAAAGCCTCATTGACTCGAATTTTTTTGAAACTTTTTTTGGCGGTAAAAGTCCCATAGTTCCCTCAATTCTGCTCCGATTTCGCTGAAACTTTCAGTAGAAGTTAGATAAGACTCTCCTCTTTCCAACAGTGTACACTTCTTTGGCGAGTGGTTGGAAATTGGATGTAAAACAATCACAAAATGTCAGAAAAAAGCCTTTCTGACTCGAATTTTTCTGAACATTTTTGGCGGTAAAAGTCGCATAGTTCCCTCAATTCTGCTCCGATTTCGCTGAAACTTTCATTAAAAGTTAGATAAGACTCTCCTCTTTCCAACAATGTACACTTCTTTGGCAATTGGTTGGAAATTGGATGTAAAACAATCACAAAATGTCAGAAAAAAGCCTTTCTGACTCGAATTTTTTTGAAACTTTTTTTGGCGGTAAAAGTCCCATAGTTCCCTCAATTCTGCTCCGATTTCGCTGAAACTTTCATTAAAAGTTAGATAAGACTCTCCTCTTTCCAACAATGTACACTTCTTTGGCGATTGGTTGGAAATTGGATGTAAAACAATCACAAAATGTCAGAAAAAAGCCTTTCTGACTCGAATTTTTCTGAACATTTTTGGCGGTAAAAGTCGCATAGTTCGCTCAATTCTGCTCCGATTTCGCTGAAACTTTCTTTAAAAGTTAGATAAGACTCTCCTCTTTCCAACAATGTACACTTCTTTGGCAATTGGTTGGAAATTGGATGTAAAACAATCACAAAATGTCACATAAAAGCCTCATAGACTCGAATTTTTTTGAAACTTTTTTTGGCGGTAAAAGTCCCATAGTTCCCTCAATTCTGCTCCGATTTCGCTGAAACTTTCATTAAAAGTTAGATAAGACTCTCCTCTTTCCAACAATGTACACTTCTTTGGCGATTGGTTGGAAATTGGATGTAAAACAATCACAAAATGTCAGAAAAAAGCCTTTCTGACTCGAATTTTTCTGAACATTTTTGGCGGTAAAAGTCGCATAGTTCGCTCAATTCTGCTCCGATTTCGCTGAAACTTTCATTAAAAGTTAGATAAGACTCTCCTCTTTTCAACAATGTACACTTCTTTGGCAATTGGTTGGAAATTGGATGTAAAACAATCACAAAATGTCAGAAAAAAGCCTTTCTGACTCGAATTTTTCTGAACATTTTTGGCGGTAAAAGTCCCATAGTTCCCTCAATTCTGCTCCGATTTCGCTGAAACTTTCATTAAAAGTTAGATAAGACTCTCCTCTTTCCAACAATGTACACTTCTTTGGCGATTGGTTGGAAATTGGATGTAAAACAATCAGAAAATGTCACATAAAAGCCTCATTGACTCGAATTTTTTTGAAACTTTTTTGGCGGTAAAAGTCCCATAGTTCCCTCAATTCTGCCCCGATTTCGCTGAAACTTTCATTAGAAGTTAGATAAGACTCTCCTCTTTCCAACAATGTACACTTCTTTGGCGATTGGTTGGAAATTGGATGTAAAACAATCACAAAATGTCAGAAAAAAGCCTTTCTGACTCGAATTTTTCTGAACATTTTTGGCGGTAAAAGTCGCATAGTTCCCTCAATTCTGCTCCGATTTCGCTGAAACTTTCATTAAAAGTTAGATAAGACTCTCCTCTTTCCAACAGTGTACACTTCTTTGGCGATTGGTTGGAAATTGGATGTAAAACAATCACAAAATGTCAGAAAAAAGCCTTTCTGACTCGAATTTTTCTGAACATTTTTGGCGGTAAAAGTCGCATAGTTCCCTCAATTCTGCTCCGATTTCGCTGAAACTTTCATTAAAAGTTAGATAAGACTCTCCTCTTTCCAACAATGTACACTTCTTTGGCGATTGGTTGGAAATTGGATGTAAAACAATCACAAAATGTCACATAAAAGCCTCATTGACTCGAATTTTTTTGAAACTTTTTTTGGCGGTAAAAGTCCCATAGTTCCCTCAATTCTGCTCCGATTTCGCTGAAACTTTCATTAAAAGTTAGATAAGACTCTCCTCTTTCCAACAATGTACACTTCTTGGCGATTGGTTGGAAATTGGATGTAAAACAATCACAAAATGTCAGAAAAAAGCCTTTCTGACTCGAATTTTTCTGAACATTTTTGGCGGTAAAAGTCGCATAGTTCGCTCAATTCTGCTCCGATTTCGCTGAAACTTTCATTAAAAGTTAGATAAGACTCTCCTCTTTCCAACAATGTACACTTCTTTGGCAATTGGTTGGAAATTGGATGTAAAACAATCACAAAATGTCAGAAAAAAGCCTTTCTGACTCGAATTTTTCTGAACATTTTTGGCGGTAAAAGTCCCATAGTTCCCTCAATTCTGCTCCGATTTCGCTGAAACTTTCATTAAAAGTTAGATAAGACTCTCTTCTTTCCAACAATGTACACTTCTTTGGCAATTGGTTGGAAATTGGATGTAAAACAATCACAAAATGTCAGAAAAAAGCCTTTCTGACTCGAATTTTTCTGAACATTTTTGGCGGTAAAAGTCGCATAGTTCCCTCAATTCTGCTCCGATTTCGCTGAAACTTTCATTAAAAGTTAGATAAGACTCTCCTCTTTCCAACAATGTATACTTCTTTGGCGATTGGTTGGAAATTGGATGTAAAACAATCACAAAATGTCAGAAAAAAGCCTTTCTGACTCGAATTTTTCTGAACATTTTTGGCAGTAAAAGTCGCATAGTTCCCTCAATTCTGCTCCGATTTCGCTGAAACTTTCATTAGAAGTTAGATAAGACTCTCCTCTTTCCAACAATGTACATTTCTTTGGCGATTGGTTGGAAATTGGATGTAAAACAATCACAAAATGTCAGAAAAAAGCCTCATTGACTCGAATTTTTTTGAAACTTTTTTTGGCGGTAAAAGTCCCATAGTTCCCTCAATTCTGCTCCGATTTCGCTGAAACTTTCAGTAGAAGTTAGATAAGACTCTCCTCTTTCCAACAGTGTACACTTCTTTGGCGATTGGTTGGAAATTGGATGTAAAACAATCACAAAATGTCAGAAAAAAGCCTTTCTGACTCGAATTTTTCTGAACATTTTTGGCGGTAAAAGTCGCATAGTTCCCTCAATTCTGCTCCGATTTCGCTGAAACTTTCATTAAAAGTTAGATAAGACTCTCCTCTTTCCAACAATGTACACTTCTTTGGCGATTGGTTGGAAATTGGATGTAAAACAATCACAAAATGTCACATAAAAGCCTCATAGACTCGAATTTTTTTGAAACTTTTTTTGGCGGTAAAAGTCCCATAGTTCCCTCAATTCTGCTCCGATTTCGCTGAAACTTTCATTTAAAGTTAGATAAGACTCTCCTCTTTCCAACAATGTACACTTCTTTGGCGATTGGTTGGAAATTGGATGTAAAACAATCACAAAATGTCAGAAAAAAGCCTTTCTGACTCGAATTTTTCTGAACATTTTTGGCGGTAAAAGTCCCATAGTTCCCTCAATTCTGCTCCGATTTCGCTGAAACTTTCATTAAAAGTTAGATAAGACTCTCCTCTTTCCAACAATGTACACTTCTTTGGCGATTGGTTGGAAATTGGATGTAAAACAATCAGAAAATGTCACATAAAAGCCTCATTGACTCGAATTTTTTTGAAACTTTTTTGGCGGTAAAAGTCCCATAGTTCCCTCAATTCTGCCCCGATTTCGCTGAAACTTTCATTAGAAGTTAGATAAGACTCTCCTCTTTCCAACAATGTACACTTCTTTGGCGATTGGTTGGAAATTGGATGTAAAACAATCACAAAATGTCAGAAAAAAGCCTTTCTGACTCGAATTTTTCTGAACATTTTTGGCGGTAAAAGTCGCATAGTTCCCTCAATTCTGCTCCGATTTCGCTGAAACTTTCATTAAAAGTTAGATAAGACTCTCCTCTTTCCAACAGTGTACACTTCTTTGGCGATTGGTTGGAAATTGGATGTAAAACAATCACAAAATGTCAGAAAAAAGCCTTTCTGACTCGAATTTTTCTGAACATTTTTGGCGGTAAAAGTCGCATAGTTCCCTCAATTCTGCTCCGATTTCGCTGAAACTTTCATTAAAAGTTAGATAAGACTCTCCTCTTTCCAACAATGTACACTTCTTTGGCGATTGGTTGGAAATTGGATGTAAAACAATCACAAAATGTCACATAAAAGCCTCATTGACTCGAATTTTTTTGAAACTTTTTTTGGCGGTAAAAGTCCCATAGTTCCCTCAATTCTGCTCCGATTTCGCTGAAACTTTCATTAAAAGTTAGATAAGACTCTCCTCTTTCCAACAATGTACACTTCTTGGCGATTGGTTGGAAATTGGATGTAAAACAATCACAAAATGTCAGAAAAAAGCCTTTCTGACTCGAATTTTTCTGAACATTTTTGGCGGTAAAAGTCGCATAGTTCGCTCAATTCTGCTCCGATTTCGCTGAAACTTTCATTAAAAGTTAGATAAGACTCTCCTCTTTCCAACAATGTACACTTCTTTGGCAATTGGTTGGAAATTGGATGTAAAACAATCACAAAATGTCAGAAAAAAGCCTTTCTGACTCGAATTTTTCTGAACATTTTTGGCGGTAAAAGTCCCATAGTTCCCTCAATTCTGCTCCGATTTCGCTGAAACTTTCATTAAAAGTTAGATAAGACTCTCCTCTTTCCAACAATGTATACTTCTTTGGCGATTGGTTGGAAATTGGATGTAAAACAATCACAAAATGTCAGAAAAAAGCCTTTCTGACTCGAATTTTTCTGAACATTTTTGGCGGTAAAAGTCGCATAGTTCCCTCAATTCTGCTCCGATTTCGCTGAAACTTTCATTAAAAGTTAGATAAGACTCTCCTCTTTCCAACAATGTACACTTCTTTGGCGATTGGTTGGAAATTGGATGTAAAACAATCACAAAATGTCACATAAAAGCCTCATTGACTCGAATTTTTTTGAAACTTTTTTTGGCGGTAAAAGTCCCATAGTTCCCTCAATTCTGCTCCGATTTCGCTGAAACTTTCATTAAAAGTTAGATAAGACTCTCCTCTTTCCAACAGTGTACACTTCTTTGGCGATTGGTTGGAAATTGGATGTAAAACAATCACAAAATGTCAGAAAAAAGCCTCATTGACTCGAATTTTTTTGAAACTTTTTTTGGCGGTAAAAGTCCCATAGTTCCCTCAATTCTGCTCCGATTTCGCTGAAACTTTCAGTAGAAGTTAGATAAGACTCTCCTCTTTCCAACAGTGTACACTTCTTTGGCGATTGGTTGGAAATTGGATGTAAAACAATCACAAAATGTCAGAAAAAAGCCTTTCTGACTCGAATTTTTCTGAACATTTTTGGCGGTAAAAGTCGCATAGTTCCCTCAATTCTGCTCCGATTTCGCTGAAACTTTCATTAAAAGTTAGATAAGACTCTCCTCTTTCCAACAATGTACACTTCTTTGGCAATTGGTTGGAAATTGGATGTAAAACAATCACAAAATGTCACATAAAAGCCTCATAGACTCGAATTTTTTTGAAACTTTTTTTGGCGGTAAAAGTCCCATAGTTCCCTCAATTCTGCTCCGATTTCGCTGAAACTTTCATTAAAAGTTAGATAAGACTCTCCTCTTTCCAACAATGTACACTTCTTTGGCGATTGGTTGGAAATTGGATGTAAAACAATCACAAAATGTCAGAAAAAAGCCTTTCTGACTCGAATTTTTCTGAACATTTTTGGCGGTAAAAGTCGCATAGTTCGCTCAATTCTGCTCCGATTTCGCTGAAACTTTCATTAAAAGTTAGATAAGACTCTCCTCTTTCCAACAATGTACACTTCTTTGGCAATTGGTTGGAAATTGGATGTAAAACAATCACAAAATGTCACATAAAAGCCTCATAGACTCGAATTTTTTTGAAACTTTTTTTGGCGGTAAAAGTCCCATAGTTCCCTCAATTCTGCTCCGATTTCGCTGAAACTTTCATTAAAAGTTAGATAAGACTCTCCTCTTTCCAACAATGTACACTTCTTTGGCGATTGGTTGGAAATTGGATGTAAAACAATCACAAAATGTCAGAAAAAAGCCTTTCTGACTCGAATTTTTCTGAACATTTTTGGCGGTAAAAGTCGCATAGTTCGCTCAATTCTGCTCCGATTTCGCTGAAACTTTCATTAAAAGTTAGATAAGACTCTCCTCTTTTCAACAATGTACACTTCTTTGGCAATTGGTTGGAAATTGGATGTAAAACAATCACAAAATGTCAGAAAAAAGCCTTTCTGACTCGAATTTTTCTGAACATTTTTGGCGGTAAAAGTCCCATAGTTCCCTCAATTCTGCTCCGATTTCGCTGAAACTTTCATTAAAAGTTAGATAAGACTCTCCTCTTTCCAACAATGTACACTTCTTTGGCGATTGGTTGGAAATTGGATGTAAAACAATCAGAAAATGTCACATAAAAGCCTCATTGACTCGAATTTTTTTGAAACTTTTTTGGCGGTAAAAGTCCCATAGTTCCCTCAATTCTGCCCCGATTTCGCTGAAACTTTCATTAGAAGTTAGATAAGACTCTCCTCTTTCCAACAATGTACACTTCTTTGGCGATTGGTTGGAAATTGGATGTAAAACAATCACAAAATGTCAGAAAAAAGCCTTTCTGACTCGAATTTTTCTGAACATTTTTGGCGGTAAAAGTCGCATAGTTCCCTCAATTCTGCTCCGATTTCGCTGAAACTTTCATTAAAAGTTAGATAAGACTCTCCTCTTTCCAACAGTGTACACTTCTTTGGCGATTGGTTGGAAATTGGATGTAAAACAATCACAAAATGTCAGAAAAAAGCCTTTCTGACTCGAATTTTTCTGAACATTTTTGGCGGTAAAAGTCGCATAGTTCCCTCAATTCTGCTCCGATTTCGCTGAAACTTTCATTAAAAGTTAGATAAGACTCTCCTCTTTCCAACAATGTACACTTCTTTGGCGATTGGTTGGAAATTGGATGTAAAACAATCACAAAATGTCACATAAAAGCCTCATTGACTCGAATTTTTTTGAAACTTTTTTTGGCGGTAAAAGTCCCATAGTTCCCTCAATTCTGCTCCGATTTCGCTGAAACTTTCATTAAAAGTTAGATAAGACTCTCCTCTTTCCAACAATGTACACTTCTTGGCGATTGGTTGGAAATTGGATGTAAAACAATCACAAAATGTCAGAAAAAAGCCTTTCTGACTCGAATTTTTCTGAACATTTTTGGCGGTAAAAGTCGCATAGTTCGCTCAATTCTGCTCCGATTTCGCTGAAACTTTCATTAAAAGTTAGATAAGACTCTCCTCTTTCCAACAATGTACACTTCTTTGGCAATTGGTTGGAAATTGGATGTAAAACAATCACAAAATGTCAGAAAAAAGCCTTTCTGACTCGAATTTTTCTGAACATTTTTGGCGGTAAAAGTCCCATAGTTCCCTCAATTCTGCTCCGATTTCGCTGAAACTTTCATTAAAAGTTAGATAAGACTCTCTTCTTTCCAACAATGTACACTTCTTTGGCAATTGGTTGGAAATTGGATGTAAAACAATCACAAAATGTCAGAAAAAAGCCTTTCTGACTCGAATTTTTCTGAACATTTTTGGCGGTAAAAGTCGCATAGTTCCCTCAATTCTGCTCCGATTTCGCTGAAACTTTCATTAAAAGTTAGATAAGACTCTCCTCTTTCCAACAATGTATACTTCTTTGGCGATTGGTTGGAAATTGGATGTAAAACAATCACAAAATGTCAGAAAAAAGCCTTTCTGACTCGAATTTTTCTGAACATTTTTGGCAGTAAAAGTCGCATAGTTCCCTCAATTCTGCTCCGATTTCGCTGAAACTTTCATTAGAAGTTAGATAAGACTCTCCTCTTTCCAACAATGTACATTTCTTTGGCGATTGGTTGGAAATTGGATGTAAAACAATCACAAAATGTCAGAAAAAAGCCTCATTGACTCGAATTTTTTTGAAACTTTTTTTGGCGGTAAAAGTCCCATAGTTCCCTCAATTCTGCTCCGATTTCGCTGAAACTTTCAGTAGAAGTTAGATAAGACTCTCCTCTTTCCAACAGTGTACACTTCTTTGGCGATTGGTTGGAAATTGGATGTAAAACAATCACAAAATGTCAGAAAAAAGCCTTTCTGACTCGAATTTTTCTGAACATTTTTGGCGGTAAAAGTCGCATAGTTCCCTCAATTCTGCTCCGATTTCGCTGAAACTTTCATTAAAAGTTAGATAAGACTCTCCTCTTTCCAACAATGTACACTTCTTTGGCAATTGGTTGGAAATTGGATGTAAAACAATCACAAAATGTCACATAAAAGCCTCATAGACTCGAATTTTTTTGAAACTTTTTTTGGCGGTAAAAGTCCCATAGTTCCCTCAATTCTGCTCCGATTTCGCTGAAACTTTCAGTAGAAGTTAGATAAGACTCTCCTCTTTCCAACAATGTACACTTCTTTGGCGATTGGTTGGAAATTGGATGTAAAACAATCACAAAATGTCAGAAAAAAGCCTTTCTGACTCGAATTTTTCTGAACATTTTTGGCGGTAAAAGTCGCATAGTTCGCTCAATTCTGCTCCGATTTCGCTGAAACTTTCATTAAAAGTTAGATAAGACTCTCCTCTTTTCAACAATGTACACTTCTTTGGCAATTGGTTGGAAATTGGATGTAAAACAATCACAAAATGTCAGAAAAAAGCCTTTCTGACTCGAATTTTTCTGAACATTTTTGGCGGTAAAAGTCCCATAGTTCCCTCAATTCTGCTCCGATTTCGCTGAAACTTTCATTAAAAGTTAGATAAGACTCTCCTCTTTCCAACAATGTACACTTCTTTGGCGATTGGTTGGAAATTGGATGTAAAACAATCAGAAAATGTCACATAAAAGCCTCATTGACTCGAATTTTTTTGAAACTTTTTTGGCGGTAAAAGTCCCATAGTTCCCTCAATTCTGCCCCGATTTCGCTGAAACTTTCATTAGAAGTTAGATAAGACTCTCCTCTTTCCAACAATGTACACTTCTTTGGCGATTGGTTGGAAATTGGATGTAAAACAATCACAAAATGTCAGAAAAAAGCCTTTCTGACTCGAATTTTTCTGAACATTTTTGGCGGTAAAAGTCGCATAGTTCCCTCAATTCTGCTCCGATTTCGCTGAAACTTTCATTAAAAGTTAGATAAGACTCTCCTCTTTCCAACAATGTACACTTCTTTGGCGATTGGTTGGAAATTGGATGTAAAACAATCACAAAATGTCAGAAAAAAGCCTTTCTGACTCGAATTTTTCTGAACATTTTTGGCGGTTAAAAGTCGCATAGTTCCCTCAATTCTGCTCCGATTTCGCTGAAACTTTCATTAAAAGTTAGATAAGACTCTCCTCTTTCCAACAATGTACACTTCTTTGGCGATTGGTTGGAAATTGGATGTAAAACAATCACAAAATGTCACATAAAAGCCTCATTGACTCGAATTTTTTTGAAACTTTTTTTGGCGGTAAAAGTCCCATAGTTCCCTCAATTCTGCTCCGATTTCGCTGAAACTTTCATTAAAAGTTAGATAAGACTCTCCTCTTTCCAACAATGTACACTTCTTGGCGATTGGTTGGAAATTGGATGTAAAACAATCACAAAATGTCAGAAAAAAGCCTTTCTGACTCGAATTTTTCTGAACATTTTTGGCGGTAAAAGTCGCATAGTTCGCTCAATTCTGCTCCGATTTCGCTGAAACTTTCATTAAAAGTTAGATAAGACTCTCCTCTTTCCAACAATGTACACTTCTTTGGCAATTGGTTGGAAATTGGATGTAAAACAATCACAAAATGTCAGAAAAAAGCCTTTCTGACTCGAATTTTTCTGAACATTTTTGGCGGTAAAAGTCCCATAGTTCCCTCAATTCTGCTCCGATTTCGCTGAAACTTTCATTAAAAGTTAGATAAGACTCTCCTCTTTCCAACAATGTACACTTCTTTGGCAATTGGTTGGAAATTGGATGTAAAACAATCACAAAATGTCAGAAAAAAGCCTTTCTGACTCGAATTTTTCTGAACATTTTTGGCGGTAAAAGTCGCATAGTTCCCTCAATTCTGCTCCGATTTCGCTGAAACTTTCATTAAAAGTTAGATAAGACTCTCCTCTTTCCAACAATGTATACTTCTTTGGCGATTGGTTGGAAATTGGATGTAAAACAATCACAAAATGTCAGAAAAAAGCCTTTCTGACTCGAATTTTTCTGAACATTTTTGGCAGTAAAAGTCGCATAGTTCCCTCAATTCTGCTCCGATTTCGCTGAAACTTTCATTAAAAGTTAGATAAGACTCTCTTCTTTCCAACAGTGTACACTTCTTTGGCAATTGGTTGGAAATTGGATGTAAAACAATCACAAAATGTCAGAAAAAAGCCTTTCTGACTCGAATTTTTCTGAACATTTTTGGCGGTAAAAGTCGCATAGTTCCCTCAATTCTGCTCCGATTTCGCTGAAACTTTCATTAAAAGTTAGATAAGACTCTCCTCTTTCCAACAATGTACACTTCTTTGGCGATTGGTTGGAAATTGGATGTAAAACAATCACAAAATGTCACATAAAAGCCTCATTGACTCGAATTTTTTTGAAACTTTTTTTGGCGGTAAAAGTCCCATAGTTCCCTCAATTCTGCTCCGATTTCGCTGAAACTTTCATTAAAAGTTAGATAAGACTCTCCTCTTTCCAACAATGTACACTTCTTGGCGATTGGTTGGAAATTGGATGTAAAACAATCACAAAATGTCAGAAAAAAGCCTTTCTGACTCGAATTTTTCTGAACATTTTTGGCGGTAAAAGTCGCATAGTTCGCTCAATTCTGCTCCGATTTCGCTGAAACTTTCATTAAAAGTTAGATAAGACTCTCCTCTTTCCAACAGTGTACACTTCTTTGGCGATTGGTTGGAAATTGGAATGTAAAACAATCACAAAATGTCAGAAAAAAGCCTCATTGACTCGAATTTTTTTGAAACTTTTTTTGGCGGTAAAAGTCCCATAGTTCCCTCAATTCTGCTCCGATTTCGCTGAAACTTTCAGTAGAAGTTAGATAAGACTCTCCTCTTTCCAACAGTGTACACTTCTTGGCGATTGGTTGGAAATTGGATGTAAAACAATCACAAAATGTCAGAAAAAAGCCTTTCTGACTCGAATTTTTCTGAACATTTTTGGCGGTAAAAGTCGCATAGTTCCCTCAATTCTGCTCCGATTTCGCTGAAACTTTCATTAGAAGTTAGATAAGACTCTTCTCTTTCCAACAATGTACACTTCTTTGGCGATTGGTTGGAAATTGGATGTAAAACAATCACAAAATGTCACATAAAAGCCTCATTGACTCGAATTTTTTTGAAACTTTTTTGGCGGTAAAAGTCCCATAGTTCCCTCAATTCTGCTCCGATTTCGCTGAAACTTTCATTAAAAGTTAGATAAGACTCTCCTCTTTCCAACAATGTACACTTCTTTGGCGATTGGTTGGAAATTGGATGTAAAACAATCACAAAATGTCACATAAAAGCCTCATTGACTCGAATTTTTTTGAAACTTTTTTGGCGGTAAAAGTCCCATAGTTCCCTCAATTCTGCTCCGATTTCGCTGAAACTTTCATTAAAAGTTAGATAAGACTCTCCTCTTTCCAACAATGTACACTTCTTTGGCGATTGGTTGGAAATTGGATGTAAAACAATCAGAAAATGTCACATAAAAGCCTCATTGACTCGAATTTTTTTGAAACTTTTTTGGCGGTAAAAGTCCCATAGTTCCCTCAATTCTGCCCCGATTTCGCTGAAACTTTCATTAGAAGTTAGATAAGACTCTCCTCTTTCCAACAACAATGTACACTTCTTTGGCGATTGGTTGGAAATTGGATGTAAAACAATCACAAAATGTCAGAAAAAAGCCTTTCTGACTCGAATTTTTCTGAACATTTTTGGCGGTAAAAGTCGCATAGTTCCCTCAATTCTGCTCCGATTTCGCTGAAACTTTCATTAAAAGTTAGATAAGACTCTCCTCTTTCCAACAATGTACACTTCTTTGGCGATTGGTTGGAAATTGGATGTAAAACAATCACAAAATGTCAGAAAAAAGCCTTTCTGACTCGAATTTTTCTGAACATTTTTGGCGGTAAAAGTCGCATAGTTCCCTCAATTCTGCTCCGATTTCGCTGAAACTTTCATTAAAAGTTAGATAAGACTCTCCTCTTTCCAACAATGTACACTTCTTTGGCGATTGGTTGGAAATTGGATGTAAAACAATCACAAAATGTCACATAAAAGCCTCATTGACTCGAATTTTTTTGAAACTTTTTTTGGCGGTAAAAGTCCCATAGTTCCCTCAATTCTGCTCCGATTTCGCTGAAACTTTCATTAAAAGTTAGATAAGACTCTCCTCTTTCCAACAATGTACACTTCTTGGCGATTGGTTGGAAATTGGATGTAAAACAATCACAAAATGTCAGAAAAAAGCCTTTCTGACTCGAATTTTTCTGAACATTTTTGGCGGTAAAAGTCGCATAGTTCGCTCAATTCTGCTCCGATTTCGCTGAAACTTTCATTAAAAGTTAGATAAGACTCTCCTCTTTCCAACAATGTACACTTCTTTGGCAATTGGTTGGAAATTGGATGTAAAACAATCACAAAATGTCAGAAAAAAGCCTTTCTGACTCGAATTTTTCTGAACATTTTTGGCGGTAAAAGTCCCATAGTTCCCTCAATTCTGCTCCGATTTCGCTGAAACTTTCATTAAAAGTTAGATAAGACTCTCCTCTTTCCAACAATGTACACTTCTTTGGCAATTGGTTGGAAATTGGATGTAAAACAATCACAAAATGTCAGAAAAAAGCCTTTCTGACTCGAATTTTTCTGAACATTTTTGGCGGTAAAAGTCGCATAGTTCCCTCAATTCTGCTCCGATTTCGCTGAAACTTTCATTAAAAGTTAGATAAGACTCTCCTCTTTCCAACAATGTATACTTCTTTGGCGATTGGTTGGAAATTGGATGTAAAACAATCACAAAATGTCAGAAAAAAGCCTTTCTGACTCGAATTTTTCTGAACATTTTTGGCAGTAAAAGTCGCATAGTTCCCTCAATTCTGCTCCGATTTCGCTGAAACTTTCATTAAAAGTTAGATAAGACTCTCTTCTTTCCAACAATGTACACTTCTTTGGCAATTGGTTGGAAATTGGATGTAAAACAATCACAAAATGTCAGAAAAAAGCCTTTCTGACTCGAATTTTTCTGAACATTTTTGGCGGTAAAAGTCGCATAGTTCCCTCAATTCTGCTCCGATTTCGCTGAAACTTTCATTAAAAGTTAGATAAGACTCTCCTCTTTCCAACAATGTACACTTCTTTGGCGATTGGTTGGAAATTGGATGTAAAACAATCACAAAATGTCACATAAAAGCCTCATTGACTCGAATTTTTTTGAAACTTTTTTTGGCGGTAAAAGTCCCATAGTTCCCTCAATTCTGCTCCGATTTCGCTGAAACTTTCATTAAAAGTTAGATAAGACTCTCCTCTTTCCAACAATGTACACTTCTTGGCGATTGGTTGGAAATTGGATGTAAAACAATCACAAAATGTCAGAAAAAAGCCTTTCTGACTCGAATTTTTCTGAACATTTTTGGCGGTAAAAGTCGCATAGTTCGCTCAATTCTGCTCCGATTTCGCTGAAACTTTCATTAAAAGTTAGATAAGACTCTCCTCTTTCCAACAGTGTACACTTCTTTGGCGATTGGTTGGAAATTGGATGTAAAACAATCACAAAATGTCAGAAAAAAGCCTCATTGACTCGAATTTTTTTGAAACTTTTTTTGGCGGTAAAAGTCCCATAGTTCCCTCAATTCTGCTCCGATTTCGCTGAAACTTTCATTAAAAGTTAGATAAGACTCTCCTCTTTCCAACAGTGTACACTTCTTTGGCGATTGGTTGGAAATTGGATGTAAAACAATCACAAAATGTCAGAAAAAAGCCTTTCTGACTCGAATTTTTCTGAACATTTTTGGCGGTAAAAGTCGCATAGTTCCCTCAATTCTGCTCCGATTTCGCTGAAACTTTCATTAGAAGTTAGATAAGACTCTTCTCTTTCCAACAATGTACACTTCTTTGGCGATTGGTTGGAAATTGGATGTAAAACAATCACAAAATGTCAGAAAAAAGCCTTTCTGACTCGAATTTTTCTGAACATTTTTGGCGGTAAAAGTCGCATAGTTCGCTCAATTCTGCTCCGATTTCGCTGAAACTTTCTTTAAAAATTAGATAAGACTCTCCTCTTTCCAACAATGTACACTTCTTTGGCAATTGGTTGGAAATTGGATGTAAAACAATCACAAAATGTCACATAAAAGCCTCATAGACTCGAATTTTTTTGAAACTTTTTTTGGCGGTAAAAGTCCCATAGTTCCCTCAATTCTGCTCCGATTTCGCTGAAACTTTCATTAAAAGTTAGATAAGACTCTCCTCTTTCCAACAATGTACACTTCTTTGGCGATTGGTTGGAAATTGGATGTAAAACAATCACAAAATGTCAGAAAAAAGCCTCATTGACTCGAATTTTTTTGAAACTTTTTTTGGCGGTAAAAGTCCCATAGTTCCCTCAATTCTGCTCCGATTTCGCTGAAACTTTCATTAAAAGTTAGATAAGGCTCTCTTCTTTCTAACAATGTACACTTCTTTGGCAATTGGTTGGAAATTGGATGTAAAACAATCACAAAATGTCAGAAAAAAGCCTTTCTGACTCGAATTTTTCTGAACATTTTTGGCGGTAAAAGTCGCATAGTTCCCTCAATTCTGCTCTGATTTCGCTGAAACTTTCAGTAGAAGTTAGATAAGACTCTCCTCTTTCCAACAATGTACACTTCTTTGGCGATTGGTTGGAAATTGGATGTAAAACAATCACAAAATGTCACATAAAAGCCTCATTGACTCGAATTTTTTTGAAACTTTTTTTGGCGGTAAAAGTCCCATAGTTCCCTCAATTCTGCTCCGATTTCGCTGAAACTTTCATTAAAAGTTAGATAAGACTCTCCTCTTTCCAACAATGTACACTTCTTTGGCAATTGGTTGGAAATTGGATGTAAAACAATCACAAAATGTCAGAAAAAAGCCTTTCTGACTCGAATTTTTCTGAACATTTTTGGCGGTAAAAGTCCCATAGTTCCCTCAATTCTGCTCCGATTTCGCTGAAACTTTCATTAAAAGTTAGATAAGACTCTCCTCTTTCCAACAATGTACACTTCTTTGGCAATTGGTTGGAAATTGGATGTAAAACAATCACAAAATGTCAGAAAAAAGCCTTTCTGACTCGAATTTTTCTGAACATTTTTGGCGGTAAAAGTCGCATAGTTCGCTCAATTCTGCTCCGATTTCGCTGAAACTTTCATTAAAAGTTAGATAAGACTCTCCTCTTTTCAACAATGTACACTTCTTTGGCAATTGGTTGGAAATTGGATGTAAAACAATCACAAAATGTCAGAAAAAAGCCTTTCTGACTCGAATTTTTCTGAACATTTTTGGCGGTAAAAGTCCCATAGTTCCCTCAATTCTGCTCCGATTTCGCTGAAACTTTCATTAAAAGTTAGATAAGACTCTCCTCTTTCCAACAATGTACACTTCTTTGGCGATTGGTTGGAAATTGGATGTAAAACAATCAGAAAATGTCACATAAAAGCCTCATTGACTCGAATTTTTTTGAAACTTTTTTGGCGGTAAAAGTCCCATAGTTCCCTCAATTCTGCCCCGATTTCGCTGAAACTTTCATTAGAAGTTAGATAAGACTCTCCTCTTTCCAACAATGTACACTTCTTTGGCGATTGGTTGGAAATTGGATGTAAAACAATCACAAAATGTCAGAAAAAAGCCTTTCTGACTCGAATTTTTCTGAACATTTTTGGCGGTAAAAGTCGCATAGTTCCCTCAATTCTGCTCCGATTTCGCTGAAACTTTCATTAAAAGTTAGATAAGACTCTCCTCTTTCCAACAGTGTACACTTCTTTGGCGATTGGTTGGAAATTGGATGTAAAACAATCACAAAATGTCAGAAAAAAGCCTTTCTGACTCGAATTTTTCTGAACATTTTTGGCGGTAAAAGTCGCATAGTTCCCTCAATTCTGCTCCGATTTCGCTGAAACTTTCATTAAAAGTTAGATAAGACTCTCCTCTTTCCAACAATGTACACTTCTTTGGCGATTGGTTGGAAATTGGATGTAAAACAATCACAAAATGTCACATAAAAGCCTCATTGACTCGAATTTTTTTGAAACTTTTTTTGGCGGTAAAAGTCCCATAGTTCCCTCAATTCTGCTCCGATTTCGCTGAAACTTTCATTAAAAGTTAGATAAGACTCTCCTCTTTCCAACAATGTACACTTCTTGGCGATTGGTTGGAAATTGGATGTAAAACAATCACAAAATGTCAGAAAAAAGCCTTTCTGACTCGAATTTTTCTGAACATTTTTGGCGGTAAAAGTCGCATAGTTCGCTCAATTCTGCTCCGATTTCGCTGAAACTTTCATTAAAAGTTAGATAAGACTCTCCTCTTTCCAACAATGTACACTTCTTTGGCAATTGGTTGGAAATTGGATGTAAAACAATCACAAAATGTCAGAAAAAAGCCTTTCTGACTCGAATTTTTCTGAACATTTTTGGCGGTAAAAGTCCCATAGTTCCCTCAATTCTGCTCCGATTTCGCTGAAACTTTCATTAAAAGTTAGATAAGACTCTCTTCTTTCCAACAATGTACACTTCTTTGGCAATTGGTTGGAAATTGGATGTAAAACAATCACAAAATGTCAGAAAAAAGCCTTTCTGACTCGAATTTTTCTGAACATTTTTGGCGGTAAAAGTCGCATAGTTCGCTCAATTCTGCTCCGATTTCGCTGAAACTTTCATTAAAAGTTAGATAAGACTCTCCTCTTTCCAACAATGTACACTTCTTTGGCAATTGGTTGGAAATTGGATGTAAAACAATCACAAAATGTCAGAAAAAAGCCTTTCTGACTCGAATTTTTCTGAACATTTTTGGCGGTAAAAGTCCCATAGTTCCCTCAATTCTGCTCCGATTTCGCTGAAACTTTCATTAAAAGTTAGATAAGACTCTCTTCTTTCCAACAATGTACACTTCTTTGGCAATTGGTTGGAAATTGGATGTAAAACAATCACAAAATGTCAGAAAAAAGCCTTCTGACTCGAATTTTTCTGAACATTTTTGGCGGTAAAAGTCGCATAGTTCCCTCAATTCTGCTCCGATTTCGCTGAAACTTTCATTAAAAGTTAGATAAGACTCTCCTCTTTCCAACAATGTATACTTCTTTGGCGATTGGTTGGAAATTGGATGTAAAACAATCACAAAATGTCAGAAAAAAGCCTTTCTGACTCGAATTTTTCTGAACATTTTTGGCAGTAAAAGTCGCATAGTTCCCTCAATTCTGCTCCGATTTCGCTGAAACTTTCATTAGAAGTTAGATAAGACTCTCCTCTTTCCAACAATGTACATTTCTTTGGCGATTGGTTGGAAATTGGATGTAAAACAATCACAAAATGTCAGAAAAAAGCCTCATTGACTCGAATTTTTTTGAAACTTTTTTTGGCGGTAAAAGTCCCATAGTTCCCTCAATTCTGCTCCGATTTCGCTGAAACTTTCAGTA
Organism: Anastrepha obliqua; assembly: GCF_027943255.1. Taxonomy (NCBI): domain Eukaryota; kingdom Metazoa; phylum Arthropoda; class Insecta; order Diptera; family Tephritidae; genus Anastrepha; species Anastrepha obliqua. The sequence goes on from NW_026562290.1 coordinate 43,532, forward strand.
GAAGTTAGATAAGACTCTCCTCTTTCCAACAGTGTACACTTCTTTGGCGATTGGTTGGAAATTGGATGTAAAACAATCACAAAATGTCAGAAAAAAGCCTTTCTGACTCGAATTTTTCTGAACATTTTTGGCGGTAAAAGTCGCATAGTTCCCTCAATTCTGCTCCGATTTCGCTGAAACTTTCATTAAAAGTTAGATAAGACTCTCCTCTTTCCAACAATGTACACTTCTTTGGCAATTGGTTGGAAATTGGATGTAAAACAATCACAAAATGTCACATAAAAGCCTCATAGACTCGAATTTTTTTGAAACTTTTTTTGGCGGTAAAAGTCCCATAGTTCCCTCAATTCTGCTCCGATTTCGCTGAAACTTTCATTTAAAGTTAGATAAGACTCTCCTCTTTCCAACAATGTACACTTCTTTGGCGATTGGTTGGAAATTGGATGTAAAACAATCACAAAATGTCAGAAAAAAGCCTTTCTGACTCGAATTTTTCTGAACATTTTTGGCGGTAAAAGTCGCATAGTTCGCTCAATTCTGCTCCGATTTCGCTGAAACTTTCATTAAAAGTTAGATAAGACTCTCCTCTTTTCAACAATGTACACTTCTTTGGCAATTGGTTGGAAATTGGATGTAAAACAATCACAAAATGTCAGAAAAAAGCCTTTCTGACTCGAATTTTTCTGAACATTTTTGGCGGTAAAAGTCCCATAGTTCCCTCAATTCTGCTCCGATTTCGCTGAAACTTTCATTAAAAGTTAGATAAGACTCTCCTCTTTCCAACAATGTACACTTCTTTGGCGATTGGTTGGAAATTGGATGTAAAACAATCAGAAAATGTCACATAAAAGCCTCATTGACTCGAATTTTTTTGAAACTTTTTTGGCGGTAAAAGTCCCATAGTTCCCTCAATTCTGCCCCGATTTCGCTGAAACTTTCATTAGAAGTTAGATAAGACTCTCCTCTTTCCAACAATGTACACTTCTTTGGCGATTGGTTGGAAATTGGATGTAAAACAATCACAAAATGTCAGAAAAAAGCCTTTCTGACTCGAATTTTTCTGAACATTTTTGGCGGTAAAAGTCGCATAGTTCCCTCAATTCTGCTCCGATTTCGCTGAAACTTTCATTAAAAGTTAGATAAGACTCTCCTCTTTCCAACAGTGTACACTTCTTTGGCGATTGGTTGGAAATTGGATGTAAAACAATCACAAAATGTCAGAAAAAAGCCTTTCTGACTCGAATTTTTCTGAACATTTTTGGCGGTAAAAGTCGCATAGTTCCCTCAATTCTGCTCCGATTTCGCTGAAACTTTCATTAAAAGTTAGATAAGACTCTCCTCTTTCCAACAATGTACACTTCTTTGGCGATTGGTTGGAAATTGGATGTAAAACAATCACAAAATGTCACATAAAAGCCTCATTGACTCGAATTTTTTTGAAACTTTTTTTGGCGGTAAAAGTCCCATAGTTCCCTCAATTCTGCTCCGATTTCGCTGAAACTTTCATTAAAAGTTAGATAAGACTCTCCTCTTTCCAACAATGTACACTTCTTGGCGATTGGTTGGAAATTGGATGTAAAACAATCACAAAATGTCAGAAAAAAGCCTTTCTGACTCGAATTTTTCTGAACATTTTTGGCGGTAAAAGTCGCATAGTTCGCTCAATTCTGCTCCGATTTCGCTGAAACTTTCATTAAAAGTTAGATAAGACTCTCCTCTTTCCAACAATGTACACTTCTTTGGCAATTGGTTGGAAATTGGATGTAAAACAATCACAAAATGTCAGAAAAAAGCCTTTCTGACTCGAATTTTTCTGAACATTTTTGGCGGTAAAAGTCCCATAGTTCCCTCAATTCTGCTCCGATTTCGCTGAAACTTTCATTAAAAGTTAGATAAGACTCTCTTCTTTCCAACAATGTACACTTCTTTGGCAATTGGTTGGAAATTGGATGTAAAACAATCACAAAATGTCAGAAAAAAGCCTTTCTGACTCGAATTTTTCTGAACATTTTTGGCGGTAAAAGTCGCATAGTTCCCTCAATTCTGCTCCGATTTCGCTGAAACTTTCATTAAAAGTTAGATAAGACTCTCCTCTTTCCAACAATGTATACTTCTTTGGCGATTGGTTGGAAATTGGATGTAAAACAATCACAAAATGTCAGAAAAAAGCCTTTCTGACTCGAATTTTTCTGAACATTTTTGGCAGTAAAAGTCGCATAGTTCCCTCAATTCTGCTCCGATTTCGCTGAAACTTTCATTAAAAGTTAGATAAGACTCTCTTCTTTCCAACAATGTACACTTCTTTGGCAATTGGTTGGAAATTGGATGTAAAACAATCACAAAATGTCAGAAAAAAGCCTTTCTGACTCGAATTTTTCTGAACATTTTTGGCGGTAAAAGTCGCATAGTTCCCTCAATTCTGCTCCGATTTCGCTGAAACTTTCATTAAAAGTTAGATAAGACTCTCCTCTTTCCAACAATGTATACTTCTTTGGCGATTGGTTGGAAATTGGATGTAAAACAATCACAAAATGTCAGAAAAAAGCCTTTCTGACTCGAATTTTTCTGAACATTTTTGGCGGTAAAAGTCCCATAGTTCCCTCAATTCTGCTCCGATTTCGCTGAAACTTTCATTAAAAGTTAGATAAGACTCTCTTCTTTCCAACAATGTACACTTCTTTGGCAATTGGTTGGAAATTGGATGTAAAACAATCACAAAATGTCAGAAAAAAGCCTTTCTGACTCGAATTTTTCTGAACATTTTTGGCGGTAAAAGTCGCATAGTTCCCTCAATTCTGCTCCGATTTCGCTGAAACTTTCATTAAAAGTTAGATAAGACTCTCCTCTTTCCAACAATGTACACTTCTTTGGCGATTGGTTGGAAATTGGATGTAAAACAATCACAAAATGTCACATAAAAGCCTCATTGACTCGAATTTTTTTGAAACTTTTTTTGGCGGTAAAAGTCCCATAGTTCCCTCAATTCTGCTCCGATTTCGCTGAAACTTTCATTAAAAGTTAGATAAGACTCTCCTCTTTCCAACAGTGTACACTTCTTTGGCGATTGGTTGGAAATTGGATGTAAAACAATCACAAAATGTCAGAAAAAAGCCTCATTGACTCGAATTTTTTTGAAACTTTTTTTGGCGGTAAAAGTCCCATAGTTCCCTCAATTCTGCTCCGATTTCGCTGAAACTTTCAGTAGAAGTTAGATAAGACTCTCCTCTTTCCAACAGTGTACACTTCTTTGGCGATTGGTTGGAAATTGGATGTAAAACAATCACAAAATGTCAGAAAAAAGCCTTTCTGACTCGAATTTTTCTGAACATTTTTGGCGGTAAAAGTCGCATAGTTCCCTCAATTCTGCTCCGATTTCGCTGAAACTTTCATTAAAAGTTAGATAAGACTCTCCTCTTTCCAACAATGTACACTTCTTTGGCAATTGGTTGGAAATTGGATGTAAAACAATCACAAAATGTCACATAAAAGCCTCATAGACTCGAATTTTTTTGAAACTTTTTTTGGCGGTAAAAGTCCCATAGTTCCCTCAATTCTGCTCCGATTTCGCTGAAACTTTCATTAAAAGTTAGATAAGACTCTCCTCTTTCCAACAATGTACACTTCTTTGGCGATTGGTTGGAAATTGGATGTAAAACAATCACAAAATGTCAGAAAAAAGCCTTTCTGACTCGAATTTTTCTGAACATTTTTGGCGGTAAAAGTCGCATAGTTCGCTCAATTCTGCTCCGATTTCGCTGAAACTTTCATTAAAAGTTAGATAAGACTCTCCTCTTTCCAACAATGTACACTTCTTTGGCGATTGGTTGGAAATTGGATGTAAAACAATCACAAAATGTCACATAAAAGCCTCATTGACTCGAATTTTTTTGAAACTTTTTTGGCGGTAAAAGTCCCATAGTTCCCTCAATTCTGCTCCGATTTCGCTGAAACTTTCATTAAAAGTTAGATAAGACTCTCCTCTTTCCAACAATGTACACTTCTTTGGCGATTGGTTGGAAATTGGATGTAAAACAATCACAAAATGTCACATAAAAGCCTCATTGACTCGAATTTTTTTGAAACTTTTTTGGCGGTAAAAGTCCCATAGTTCCCTCAATTCTGCTCCGATTTCGCTGAAACTTTCATTAAAAGTTAGATAAGACTCTCCTCTTTCCAACAATGTACACTTCTTTGGCGATTGGTTGGAAATTGGATGTAAAACAATCAGAAAATGTCACATAAAAGCCTCATTGACTCGAATTTTTTTGAAACTTTTTTGGCGGTAAAAGTCCCATAGTTCCCTCAATTCTGCCCCGATTTCGCTGAAACTTTCATTAGAAGTTAGATAAGACTCTCCTCTTTCCAACAATGTACACTTCTTTGGCGATTGGTTGGAAATTGGATGTAAAACAATCACAAAATGTCAGAAAAAAGCCTTTCTGACTCGAATTTTTCTGAACATTTTTGGCGGTAAAAGTCGCATAGTTCCCTCAATTCTGCTCCGATTTCGCTGAAACTTTCATTAAAAGTTAGATAAGACTCTCCTCTTTCCAACAATGTACACTTCTTTGGCGATTGGTTGGAAATTGGATGTAAAACAATCACAAAATGTCAGAAAAAAGCCTTTCTGACTCGAATTTTTCTGAACATTTTTGGCGGTAAAAGTCGCATAGTTCCCTCAATTCTGCTCCGATTTCGCTGAAACTTTCATTAAAAGTTAGATAAGACTCTCCTCTTTCCAACAATGTACACTTCTTTGGCGATTGGTTGGAAATTGGATGTAAAACAATCACAAAATGTCACATAAAAGCCTCATTGACTCGAATTTTTTTGAAACTTTTTTTGGCGGTAAAAGTCCCATAGTTCCCTCAATTCTGCTCCGATTTCGCTGAAACTTTCATTAAAAGTTAGATAAGACTCTCCTCTTTCCAACAATGTACACTTCTTGGCGATTGGTTGGAAATTGGATGTAAAACAATCACAAAATGTCAGAAAAAAGCCTTTCTGACTCGAATTTTTCTGAACATTTTTGGCGGTAAAAGTCGCATAGTTCGCTCAATTCTGCTCCGATTTCGCTGAAACTTTCATTAAAAGTTAGATAAGACTCTCCTCTTTCCAACAATGTACACTTCTTTGGCAATTGGTTGGAAATTGGATGTAAAACAATCACAAAATGTCAGAAAAAAGCCTTTCTGACTCGAATTTTTCTGAACATTTTTGGCGGTAAAAGTCCCATAGTTCCCTCAATTCTGCTCCGATTTCGCTGAAACTTTCATTAAAAGTTAGATAAGACTCTCCTCTTTCCAACAATGTACACTTCTTTGGCAATTGGTTGGAAATTGGATGTAAAACAATCACAAAATGTCAGAAAAAAGCCTTTCTGACTCGAATTTTTCTGAACATTTTTGGCGGTAAAAGTCGCATAGTTCCCTCAATTCTGCTCCGATTTCGCTGAAACTTTCATTAAAAGTTAGATAAGACTCTCCTCTTTCCAACAATGTATACTTCTTTGGCGATTGGTTGGAAATTGGATGTAAAACAATCACAAAATGTCAGAAAAAAGCCTTTCTGACTCGAATTTTTCTGAACATTTTTGGCAGTAAAAGTCGCATAGTTCCCTCAATTCTGCTCCGATTTCGCTGAAACTTTCATTAAAAGTTAGATAAGACTCTCTTCTTTCCAACAATGTACACTTCTTTGGCAATTGGTTGGAAATTGGATGTAAAACAATCACAAAATGTCAGAAAAAAGCCTTTCTGACTCGAATTTTTCTGAACATTTTTGGCGGTAAAAGTCGCATAGTTCCCTCAATTCTGCTCCGATTTCGCTGAAACTTTCATTAAAAGTTAGATAAGACTCTCCTCTTTCCAACAATGTACACTTCTTTGGCGATTGGTTGGAAATTGGATGTAAAACAATCACAAAATGTCACATAAAAGCCTCATTGACTCGAATTTTTTTGAAACTTTTTTTGGCGGTAAAAGTCCCATAGTTCCCTCAATTCTGCTCCGATTTCGCTGAAACTTTCATTAAAAGTTAGATAAGACTCTCCTCTTTCCAACAATGTACACTTCTTGGCGATTGGTTGGAAATTGGATGTAAAACAATCACAAAATGTCAGAAAAAAGCCTTTCTGACTCGAATTTTTCTGAACATTTTTGGCGGTAAAAGTCGCATAGTTCGCTCAATTCTGCTCCGATTTCGCTGAAACTTTCATTAAAAGTTAGATAAGACTCTCCTCTTTCCAACAGTGTACACTTCTTTGGCGATTGGTTGGAAATTGGATGTAAAACAATCACAAAATGTCAGAAAAAAGCCTCATTGACTCGAATTTTTTTGAAACTTTTTTTGGCGGTAAAAGTCCCATAGTTCCCTCAATTCTGCTCCGATTTCGCTGAAACTTTCATTAAAAGTTAGATAAGACTCTCCTCTTTCCAACAGTGTACACTTCTTTGGCGATTGGTTGGAAATTGGATGTAAAACAATCACAAAATGTCAGAAAAAAGCCTTTCTGACTCGAATTTTTCTGAACATTTTTGGCGGTAAAAGTCGCATAGTTCCCTCAATTCTGCTCCGATTTCGCTGAAACTTTCATTAGAAGTTAGATAAGACTCTTCTCTTTCCAACAATGTACACTTCTTTGGCGATTGGTTGGAAATTGGATGTAAAACAATCACAAAATGTCAGAAAAAAGCCTTTCTGACTCGAATTTTTCTGAACATTTTTGGCGGTAAAAGTCGCATAGTTCGCTCAATTCTGCTCCGATTTCGCTGAAACTTTCTTTAAAAATTAGATAAGACTCTCCTCTTTCCAACAATGTACACTTCTTTGGCAATTGGTTGGAAATTGGATGTAAAACAATCACAAAATGTCACATAAAAGCCTCATAGACTCGAATTTTTTTGAAACTTTTTTTGGCGGTAAAAGTCCCATAGTTCCCTCAATTCTGCTCCGATTTCGCTGAAACTTTCATTAAAAGTTAGATAAGACTCTCCTCTTTCCAACAATGTACACTTCTTTGGCGATTGGTTGGAAATTGGATGTAAAACAATCACAAAATGTCAGAAAAAAGCCTCATTGACTCGAATTTTTTTGAAACTTTTTTTGGCGGTAAAAGTCCCATAGTTCCCTCA
>NW_026562291.1:0-2500 GCF_027943255.1 Anastrepha obliqua
ATATATAAAAAATACATTGTATTAATTATATATAAGAACTCCACCGGTAATACGCTTACATACATAAGGTAATGTACATACCACAATATATAGTTGTACTACCCGTATGAAGCACAAATTCAACTACGAACGTTTTAACCGCAACAACTTTAATATACGCTATTGGAGCTGGAATTACCGCGGCTGCTGGCACCAGACTTGCCCTCCAATAGGTCCTTGTTAAAGGATTTAAAGTGTACTCATTCCAATTACAGGGCCTCGGATATGAGTCCTGTATTGTTATTTTTCGTCACTACCTCCCCGAACTGGGAGTGGGTAATTTACGCGCCTGCTGCCTTCCTTAGATGTGGTAGCCGTTTCTCAGGCTCCCTCTCCGGAATCGAACCCTGATTCCCCGTTACCCGTTGCAACCATGGTAGTCCTAGATACTACCATCAAAAGTTGATAGGGCAGACATTTGAAAGATCTGTCGTCGGTACGGGACCATACGATCTGCAAGTTATCTAGAGTTCAACCAATTTAACGATCAAATGATCGCTTGGTTTTAGTCTAATAAAAGCACACGTTCCATAAGGTCCGTGTTTATATTGCATGTATTAGCTCTAGAATTACCACAGTTATCCAAGTAACTGTTAACGATCTATGGAACCATAACTGATATAATGAGCCTTTTGCGGTTTCACTTTTAATTTGTTTGTACTTAGACATGCATGGCTTAATCTTTGAGACAAGCATATAACTACTGGCAGGATCAACCAGAATAATATTTTTATTTATATATTTTTCTTTGTTTTTCATATTTGAAAATTTCATAAATTACGGTGTATATAAAAAGTAAAGGGGCGACCCCCCTTTAGCTTTTCTTATCAAAATTCAAAAACCGTTTTTTATGAAAAAGAATTTTCGTTCTCTATATTATATATTTTATATAAAAATATAAGAACGATATTTCTTCTTAATATTTGCCAATTTTCAAATAATTTATCATTCTTAATAACATTTTACTTTTTTTTCAAATGCATTTTTAATGTAATAATTTCATATATTACATAATTTTTCTCTTTGAATTGAAATTAATAATTTCATAATTCTATTTTTTAATCATAAATATATATGATTGAAAAAATTTTCTCCTCTTTTCCTTTGTTTAAAATTTAATTTTTCTTATAAATTTTTGTTTTTCTTATTTTTTTCTCTTCATCATCTGTTTAATTTCCTGTATTTATACAAGAAACAAACAGTTGAGGATAATTTCTATGTAATGCTAGTATAGAATATAAAATTTTGAATTCAAAAATTTATTTCTATTTAAACTAACTATAGAAAACCAGGAATAAAATACAATAACACCAATATGCCATAACATGTTAGTATAGAATATAGATTCTTCATATATGTATATATATTCGAAAATTTTTTCTATTTAAACTAACGTATGGAAAACCAGGAATAAAATCATAATATTACCAGTTTAATATGGCTCAAATTCGAGTTTCATATAGTTATGATTCGATTTATATGCTTCAATATCATTGGTTAGTTAACTTTTGATATTTTCATATTATATCACATGCCTTCACCGTGAGTGTTTTTTGCCATGCACACCTCACATTGTCAAAAATGTATGGGAAAAATTCATTTCAATACATTTCAGTTTGATTTGAAATGTCTTTATTATATATTTTAGTGCCAATATGCCAAGGTTATATTCCATAACTCTTTATTTAAACTAACGTATGGAAAACCAGGCATAAAATCACAATATTACCAGTTTAATATGGCTCAAATTCGAGTTTCATATAGTTATGATTCGATTTATATGCTTCAATATCATTGGTTAGTTAACTTTTGATATTTTCATATTATATCACATGCCTTCACCGTGGTGTTTTTTGCCATGCACACCTCACATTGTCAAAAATGTATGGGAAAAATTCATTTCAATACATTTCAGTTTGATTTGAAATGTCTTTATTATATATTTTAGTGCCAATATGCCAAGGTTATATTCCATAACTCTTTATTTAAACTAACGTATGGAAAACCAGGCATAAAATCACAATATTAACAGTTTAATATGGCTTAAATTCGAGTTTCATATAGTTATGATTCGATTTATATGCTTCAATATCATTGGTTAGTTAACTTTTGATATTTTCATATTATATTTCACATGCCTTCACCGTGAGTGTTTTTTGCCATGCACACCTCACATTGTCAAAAATGTATGGGAAAAATTCATTTCAATACATTTCAGTTTGACTTGAAATGTCTTTATTATATATTTTAATGGCAATATGCCAAGGTTATATTCCATAAAATGTTAGTATAGAATATAGATTCTTCATATATGTATATATATTCGAGAATTTTTTTCTATTTAAACTAACGTATGGAAAACCAGGCATAAAATCACAATATTACCAGTTTAATATGGCTCAAATTCGAGTTTCATATAGTTATGATTCGATTTATATGCTTCAATATCATTGGTTAGTTA
>NW_026562291.1:7500-10000 GCF_027943255.1 Anastrepha obliqua
GTTAATTGATAATCGTTATAATTTAAAAGGAATATATATCGAATGATATAATTCCTTAAAAATTTTAGCAAGAAAGTTCCACAATTGGCTACGTAACTACTATCCGGGGAACAAGAATCGTAATTCTCTATTTACCCAGAACGAGTACATAAACCATGGTATTGCTTCCCAATCAAGCCCGACTATCTCAATCTTCAGAGCCAATCCTTATCCCGAAGTTACGGATCTAATTTGCCGACTTCCCTTACCTACATTATTCTATCGACTAGAGACTCTTCACCTTGGAGACCAGCTGCGGATATTGGTACGGCCTGTTGAGAAGTTTGCGTGACCCCACCATAAATTTTCAAGGTCCGAGGAGAAAATATCGACACAACAGTAAATGTCATGCTCTTCTAGTCCATCTACCATATCTCTCTTCGAAAGACTTCCATGGTAGTACGACTATAAAACAGAAAAGAAAACTCTTCCGATATCTCTCGACGGCTTCTTTATGGTCGTTCCTGTTGCCAGGATGAGCACAAGGCCCATTTTTAATAACAAACGGATACTCAACAGGTTACGGAATTGGAACCGTATTCCCTTTCGTTCAAAATAATTCAAGTATTTTAATTATTTTTAAATATATTTTTATTAATATTTTTTTTTATTAAAAACTTGAAAATTTTCGGCTTTCGCCTTGAACTTAGGACCGACTAACTCGTGATCAACCACTGTTCACACGAAACCCTTCTCCACTTCAGTCCTCCAAGGTCTCATTCGATTATTTGCTACTACCACCAAGATCTGTACCAATAGCGGCTCCATGCAGGCTTACGCCAAACACTTCTAAGCACACTATTGTACCCTCCTACTCACTAAAGTTTCAAAATTTATAAATCAATCGAAATTGTTTTATAAATCATCTACTTTAGCGGTAATGTATAGGTATACAACTTAAGCGCCATCCATTTTAAGGGCTAGTTGCTTCGGCAGGTGAGTTGTTACACACTCCTTAGCGGATTACGACTTCCATGTCCACCGTCCTGCTGTTTTAAGCAACCAACGCCTTTCATGGTATCTGCATGAGTTGTTAATTTAGGCACCGTAACATTACGTTTGGTTCATCCCACAGCGCCAGTTCTGCTTACCAAAAGTGGCCCACTGGGCACATTATATCATAACCTCAACCTTCATATCAAGAAAGGTGAGGTTCTTACCCATTTAAAGTTTGAGAATAGGTTAAAATCGTTTCGACCCTAAGGCCTCTAATCATTCGCTTTACCAGATAAGATTATTTTATATAATTTTTAAATGCACCAGCTATCCTGAGGGAAACTTCGGAGGGAACCAGCTACTAGATGGTTCGATTGGTCTTTCGCCCCTATACTCAATTCTGACAATCGATTTGCACGTCAGAACTGTTTCGGTCTTCCATCAGGGTTTCCCCTGACTTCAACCTGATCAAGTATAGTTCACCATCTTTCGGGTCACAGCATATATGCTCAAGGTACGCTCCAGTTAGAGGTATAAATAATAATAAATTATCATTATACATAACTATATGGAACGCCCCGGGATTGAATTAATTGACTATTTATTAAAAAATAGACTAAAAATTAATCCCATTATATTTAAGTTAAGTTAATTATGCCATTAAGTTTAATATAACTCAATGACTTGCACATATGTTAGACTCCTTGGTCCGTGTTTCAAGACGGGTCCCGAAGGTATCCTGAATCTTTCGCATTGTTAATCATATAAATGCATACAAATAAATATTAATATCATAGATATTAAATTTTTTGTAAAATTCAAAAAATGAATTTTAGCATTATATATAATAAAATCTATCAACACTTTATCAAATCATTAGTATTTATTTTATGTTAATATGCTTAAAAAGCAAATTAATTTAAATAAACTTAATATCACCAATGATCTTTTGATAAATACTTTATTATGTTAATAGATTACAATGTCCTTATATGAAAAAAATGCACATTATTTTTTTAATTATTTAATGATGAATTTTTCATAATGGATATTCAGGTTCATCGGGCTTAACCTCTAAGCAGTTTCACGTACTATTTAACTCTCTATTCAGAGTTCTTTTCAACTTTCCCTCACGGTACTTGTTTACTATCGGTCTCATGGTTATATTTAGTTTTAGATGGAGTTTACCACCCACTTAGTGCTGCACTATCAAGCAACACGACTCTTTGGAAATATCTTTCTAGTAATCATTAACGTTATACGGGCCTGGCACCCTCTATGGGTAAATGGCCTCATTTAAGAAGGACTTAAATCGTTAATTTCTCATACTAGATATTAAGATATTCCATACACTGCATCTCACATTTGACATATAGACAAAGTGACTTAGTGCTGAACTATTTTCTTTTCGCTCGCCGCTACTAAGAAAATCCTTGTTAGTTTCTTTTCCTCCCCTCATTAATATGCTTAAATTCAGGGGGTAATCCCATATGAGTTGAGGTTGTTTTAATATTCTTTTTTTATC
>NW_026562291.1:20000-27500 GCF_027943255.1 Anastrepha obliqua
CGTTTTGTCCATCGATATATCCACTCCCACATCTACCCCCCAATTGTGGGTCAATGTAAGGAGCTGCCCCCCCACTCGCTCCAATTCCTCACGCGAACGGCCCTCAACCAAAATGAGAAGGTCGTCCGCATACGCACAGTGTTTACAGAGTGGCTCTAACTGCCGAAGCAGGGAGTCCATCATGAGGTTCCAAATGAAGGGACCACAGACGGATCCCTGCGGACAGCCTCGCTCCACCCCAATCTCCACACTCCCGCCCACTCCTACCATGGATGCTTTTCTGTCCGAAAAATAACTCCGCCATAGAGTAATTTCCGGACAGCCAAGCTCCTCTAATCTCTGCAACACACGATCCCAGCGCAAGTGATCAAATGCCCCCTTAAAGTCAATAAATATGCCAAGGACATATTTATTGACGTTTTCCCTAACTACACTCTGAACATACAACCACGCATCCTCTATACCACGTCTTTTCCTAAACCCATACTGCCTATCCGACCTAACACCCCGAGTTAGCTCCTGAAGCCGCTCAACCATAACCCTTTCCAGCACTTTTCCAAGTACTGGAAGGAGGCTGATACCACGATAAGATCGAGGATCGCTCCTGATCTTATCGGGCGACTTCAAGAGTGCAACGACCCTAGCAATTTTCCACTCGCGTGGAAAATATCCCTCCCATATGCATTTATCATAAATGGCCTCCAAATATTCCGGAATGAACTTCCACAAGCATTTGCACATCTCTCCGTTCAAACCATCGAAACCTGGAGACCTTTTAGACCTGACCAGGCCAAATGCATAATCCAACTCCTCAGCTTCTATTGGAGGGACAGGCACCTCTTGTGCAGGAGGAACCTGAACCTCAGCCCTGGGAAAAAACTCGCCTAACAGAACATTGGCACACTCTCTCCACGTCGATAATACAGTATCACCTACGCGAAGAGAGCTAGCCATCTCATTTCGACGACCCCGACAGATCCTATAGACCTGTCCCCAAGGGTCGTCCCTATTATCCCCCACAAATCTCCTCCACTCTTCCTCCTTCACTCTCACAAGCATCTTCTTATACTCTTTCATCCCTACGCTAAATTGATACTTGAGCTGAGACAGATTCTCCGAATTGGTCCGCCTGCCGCGTTGAAACAAACGCCTCAAGCGTCGGACAGACCTCCTCTTTGAATTTAACTCACTCGTCCACCATTTCACACCTTTCATTCTCACAGCCCTAGCTTTCCTAAACAATAAGTCATTCACACCCCAGACACATTCATATAGACGAGCAATTTGCTCGTCAACCCCCAATTCCTCAAACTCCCTAAGCGGTATATCCAATACCGCTTCCCTAACAGTATGTCCATATCGGTTCCAGTCGGTACACGAGGTACGCCATCGCCTCAATGGACTCCCCCCTTCTAGCTGCGGGGTACGGGGAGTAACCATAATTTGTATTAAATTATGGTCACTAATTCCCCAACCCCCCCTAACACTCCATTTACACTCGAACCTACCCGCTGCTGCGTCATTCATGAGCGTCACGTCAATGTCACTCACACCTCTAGGCCCCTCAAACGTATACCATACGCTTGGTTCGTTTGCTACAAGAAGGTTATTCGCCACAACCCACTCGCTCATAACCTCACCCCGATTGTGGCTCCGATATCCAGCAGTATGCCTGGATACCTTGCTGAACCACATCGGGGAGGTAGCATTCGCGTCAAGACACACGATGGCAGGAATGCTACTCTCAAGTAGTAGCACCGCATCAATGTATCTTAAGTAGGGCTCTAGAGGCTCGTCAGACTTGCAGTACAAGCTGACGACATTCATTCTGCCGAATTCCCCCTCGACACACACACATACTCCCCACTGTGATGAGTCAACTACTACACAAGAGTAGCTTGGCTCACACACAGCTACTGCGGCCTTGACTCCAAGGTCCGTAAAGACCCTGAAGCCCCCAGGAAGGCCTCTCACCACCCCATTGGTGGAGTATGGTTCCTGGAGCAAAGCAATGCCGCAGCCCCCCTCCGACATACACGCCCCCAATTCACACATCACGGCATATGACCCCTGACAGTTCAGTTGATATAGTTCAACCATCAATGTCTAGCGTTCGCACGGGCAACAATGGCACAGTACACCGGGCAGACAGTGGACATCATCAGATGTCCGGCTGGCTTGCCCTTAAATGCACAGTTGCGACAATGCGGGGCATTGCCACAACCTGCACTCCTGTGTCCTTCTTGCCCGCACCTACGGCAGACATCCTTCTTGGCTCTGCATTCTGCCACCCTGTGGTCAAACCCCATGCATCGGAAGCAGCCGGGCGTCAGTTGGTCTGGCCGTACCCGGAAGGAAAACCACTTTATGTAGCAACGACCTGCTTCCAGGAGGGCGGACATTAGCATGTCCGTTCCCTCAAGGACAACATTCGTCACCCCATCGGGGCTGACCTTCCAAGGACGGCTGATCATCCTCACGTCCTTCTCACGGCACCCAGGGCTGAACTCCTTGAGGTTCAACCGGAACAACTCTCCCATGAAATCTTCAGGGGAGATCTCCGTGTGGACCCCCTGGACCACAACCCTAGGCCCCAGCTTCCGATGTATGCTCACATCGAGCCCTACCTCGGAAAACTTGGCATTTTTCGCCAAGTTATCCCTCTCAGCAACGGATGGGGTGCGAATAATCGCACCTCCATCCTTCAGCGGGCGCACCTCGTGCACCCTTACCCCCATGGAAGGCCCTACCTCCTTGACCACTTTCTTTATAACCTCCTTGGATGTAGTGGCGGTTTTACCCCTCACTACTACCGACCAGGTCTCAACTGGCTTGGGCACCGGCAATGCAGGCAACACAGGCGCAGGCGCCTGAGGTGCCGGCATCATCGCTGCACCAGCCAGCGCAGCTCCAGCCGTCCTCCGAGGTGCTTCCTCCCTAGTGACCTTCGTGGCTTCCAACTGCCCACGAAGATGGGCTATTTCCGCCACCATGTCAACAAAGAGTTCCTCGAACTCCAGGGAGTATCCCAGGAGGTCCTTAGCTAAACTCTTTGGGACGCCGTCCATGTCTATGACGGCTCCACTAAAGGCCGTCACAATGGACTTAAAGCGTCCCATAAATTCGCCCCCAACCTTCTTCTGTTCGGCACCCCCCCCGAACGCTCCCAAACCTTCCTGGGAAGCACCCAATCTCTTACAGAAATCTACCAAGTGCTTCCCAGCTGGACCTAATTTAGCCCCTGTCTTACGCCCCTTTCTCCCACTCCCAATTTTTCCACTTTCGGAAGCGCCCTCGCTTCCACTCACCCCCGACTTACTAGAAGGCACCTTTTCAGGTACCTTTAAAACCTCCTTACCCATTTTTTCCACCGGAACCGCTGCACCTCCAGCGGTCTTCTTCTTAGTACGGGGAGGAGACCGCAAAATCACCTCCTCCTCTCCGGACGTCGATTCGTCCATTGCCGACGATGGCACCGCCGAACCGCTTGGAAGAGGGGTGTTCGCCCTCTTCCGAATACCGTCTAGTTTGGGCATAGCCCAACGACCCTCACACGTAGGTAGCCGAATTCGCCGGATAAAGGCCTCCCAAGCAACAACAAAAATTTGGTCCCTTTTGGGCAACGGCAACTACTGCACGGCAGGAGTGAATCCCGCACAGGCACGCACACAGCGGCTGCACCTATCGGCGAGCCAAAGCAAAGCGCGAGGGCGTAGCCCACAGCGCCAACCAAAGGTTTGGCAAAGGCCACCACCAATGCCTTGCCGGACAGAACACTGTTCCCCGAACAAGGACGGGTCGACCAAGGTGGAGCTAACGCCGAGCTCGACCGCAGGCAAAAACACAACACGCTTTGGTCGTAGCACCTGCACAAGGTATTCAACCTTGGCGCAGTACTGTACCCACGCACAAAAGAGGACGCCCTTTTTACTGTTGCCAAATATGGCAATATAGCGGCACGACTACCTAGTGTACGCCCGCACTGTACTTCCACGCCGAAATGTAACGGCACACGCACACGAGAAGGACGCCAAAAATTAGCGGCACACGCCAAAAACCACGCCAGAAATAGCGGCACTCAAAGGTTGTAAACAACTTACCAACAAGGTACACTTGTACGCAATGTACAGCCACGCAAACGGTGGCGTCACTAGCACAACACACCACGCCGAAAAACAACGGCACGCCCGCAAAAGTTGTAAACAACTTAATGGAAAATTTCCAACGCTGTATCTAGCAGCACTCACAAACACGCACTCTGTGTCTATAGCACGGAGTATATTGGCACTCACTGGAGTGTCCAACAACACTACCGTACGGCACTTAATCACTCGTAAACAGTGTACAGCTACTACAAAGTAGCGTCACTCGCACAACGGCACTTTCAATCACAATTAATTGTAAACACTGTACCGCTATGGTACAGCCACAACAATATTGGCGTCACTCGCACAACTGTAATACACCGGTTATCACACACGAATATAAACGCAAAAGAAATCGCAAAAATCGCTAATCACCACTTAGCACACGACACGTCCGCACTATTCAACAGTCAAACTGAGAATGAGTAGATAGGGACAGTAGGAATCTCGTTAATCCATTCATGCGCGTCACTAATTAGATGACGAGGCATTTGGCTACCTTAAGAGAGTCATAGTTACTCCCGCCGTTTACCCGCGCTTACTTGAATTTCTTCACTTTGACATTCAGAGCACTGGGCAGAAATCACATTGTGTCAACACCCGTTAGGGCCATCACAATGCTTTGTTTTAATTAGACAGTCGGATTCCCCAAGTCCGTGCCAGTTCTGAATTGATTGTTAATTGATAATCGTTATAATTTAAAAGGAATATATATCGAATGATATAATTCCTTAAAAATTTTAGCAAGAAAGTTCCACAATTGGCTACGTAACTACTATCCGGGGAACAAGAATCGTAATTCTCTATTTACCCAGAACGAGTACATAAACCATGGTATTGCTTCCCAATCAAGCCCGACTATCTCAATCTTCAGAGCCAATCCTTATCCCGAAGTTACGGATCTAATTTGCCGACTTCCCTTACCTACATTATTCTATCGACTAGAGACTCTTCACCTTGGAGACCAGCTGCGGATATTGGTACGGCCTGTTGAGAAGTTTGCGTGACCCCACCATAAATTTTCAAGGTCCGAGGAGAAAATATCGACACAACAGTAAATGTCATGCTCTTCTAGTCCATCTACCATATCTCTCTTCGAAAGACTTCCATGGTAGTACGACTATAAAACAGAAAAGAAAACTCTTCCGATATCTCTCGACGGCTTCTTTATGGTCGTTCCTGTTGCCAGGATGAGCACAAGGCCCATTTTTAATAACAAACGGATACTCAACAGGTTACGGAATTGGAACCGTATTCCCTTTCGTTCAAAATAATTCAAGTATTTTAATTATTTTTAAATATATTTTTATTAATATTTTTTTTTATTAAAAACTTGAAAATTTTCGGCTTTCGCCTTGAACTTAGGACCGACTAACTCGTGATCAACCACTGTTCACACGAAACCCTTCTCCACTTCAGTCCTCCAAGGTCTCATTCGATTATTTGCTACTACCACCAAGATCTGTACCAATAGCGGCTCCATGCAGGCTTACGCCAAACACTTCTAAGCACACTATTGTACCCTCCTACTCACTAAAGTTTCAAAATTTATAAATCAATCGAAATTGTTTTATAAATCATCTACTTTAGCGGTAATGTATAGGTATACAACTTAAGCGCCATCCATTTTAAGGGCTAGTTGCTTCGGCAGGTGAGTTGTTACACACTCCTTAGCGGATTACGACTTCCATGTCCACCGTCCTGCTGTTTTAAGCAACCAACGCCTTTCATGGTATCTGCATGAGTTGTTAATTTAGGCACCGTAACATTACGTTTGGTTCATCCCACAGCGCCAGTTCTGCTTACCAAAAGTGGCCCACTGGGCACATTATATCATAACCTCAACCTTCATATCAAGAAAGGTGAGGTTCTTACCCATTTAAAGTTTGAGAATAGGTTAAAATCGTTTCGACCCTAAGGCCTCTAATCATTCGCTTTACCAGATAAGATTATTTTATATAATTTTTAAATGCACCAGCTATCCTGAGGGAAACTTCGGAGGGAACCAGCTACTAGATGGTTCGATTGGTCTTTCGCCCCTATACTCAATTCTGACAATCGATTTGCACGTCAGAACTGTTTCGGTCTTCCATCAGGGTTTCCCCTGACTTCAACCTGATCAAGTATAGTTCACCATCTTTCGGGTCACAGCATATATGCTCAAGGTACGCTCCAGTTAGAGGTATAAATAATAATAAATTATCATTATACATAACTATATGGAACGCCCCGGGATTGAATTAATTGACTATTTATTAAAAAATAGACTAAAAATTAATCCCATTATATTTAAGTTAAGTTAATTATGCCATTAAGTTTAATATAACTCAATGACTTGCACATATGTTAGACTCCTTGGTCCGTGTTTCAAGACGGGTCCCGAAGGTATCCTGAATCTTTCGCATTGTTAATCATATAAATGCATACAAATAAATATTAATATCATAGATATTAAATTTTTTGTAAAATTCAAAAAATGAATTTTAGCATTATATATAATAAAATCTATCAACACTTTATCAAATCATTAGTATTTATTTTATGTTAATATGCTTAAAAAGCAAATTAATTTAAATAAACTTAATATCACCAATGATTCTTTTGATAAATACTTTATTATGTTAATAGATTACAATGTCCTTATATGAAAAAAATGCACATTATTTTTTTAATTATTTAATGATGAATTTTTCATAATGGATATTCAGGTTCATCGGGCTTAACCTCTAAGCAGTTTCACGTACTATTTAACTCTCTATTCAGAGTTCTTTTCAACTTTCCCTCACGGTACTTGTTTACTATCGGTCTCATGGTTATATTTAGTTTTAGATGGAGTTTACCACCCACTTAGTGCTGCACTATCAAGCAACACGACTCTTTGGAAATATCTTTCTAGTAATCATTAACGTTATACGGGCCTGGCACCCTCTATGGGTAAATGGCCTCATTTAAGAAGGACTTAAATCGTTAATTTCTCATACTAGATATTAAGATATTCCATACACTGCATCTCACATTTGACATATAGACAAAGTGACTTAGTGCTGAACTATTTTCTTTTCGCTCGCCGCTACTAAGAAAATCCTTGTTAGTTTCTTTTCCTCCCCTCATTAATATGCTTAAATTCAGGGGGTAATCCCATATGAGTTGAGGTTGTTTTAATATTCTTTTTTTATCTTCTCACAATTTAATAAAAAAAATTATATCATCTTTTCATCTCTATTTTTCTTTTCTCCTTTTATATATTGTAAATATATAAAAATAATAATAATGTAAAATGAGGCAATCCTAGAATAAAAAATTTAATTTTTATGCTAGACATTCCTCCTTTTAATTACATATATAAATTATTATT
>NW_026562291.1:37500-45000 GCF_027943255.1 Anastrepha obliqua
AAAGAAAACTCTTCCGATATCTCTCGACGGCTTCTTTATGGTCGTTCCTGTTGCCAGGATGAGCACAAGGCCCATTTTTAATAACAAACGGATACTCAACAGGTTACGGAATTGGAACCGTATTCCCTTTCGTTCAAAATAATTCAAGTATTTTAATTATTTTTAAATATATTTTTATTAATATTTTTTTTTATTAAAAACTTGAAAATTTTCGGCTTTCGCCTTGAACTTAGGACCGACTAACTCGTGATCAACCACTGTTCACACGAAACCCTTCTCCACTTCAGTCCTCCAAGGTCTCATTCGATTATTTGCTACTACCACCAAGATCTGTACCAATAGCGGCTCCATGCAGGCTTACGCCAAACACTTCTAAGCACACTATTGTACCCTCCTACTCACTAAAGTTTCAAAATTTATAAATCAATCGAAATTGTTTTATAAATCATCTACTTTAGCGGTAATGTATAGGTATACAACTTAAGCGCCATCCATTTTAAGGGCTAGTTGCTTCGGCAGGTGAGTTGTTACACACTCCTTAGCGGATTACGACTTCCATGTCCACCGTCCTGCTGTTTTAAGCAACCAACGCCTTTCATGGTATCTGCATGAGTTGTTAATTTAGGCACCGTAACATTACGTTTGGTTCATCCCACAGCGCCAGTTCTGCTTACCAAAAGTGGCCCACTGGGCACATTATATCATAACCTCAACCTTCATATCAAGAAAGGTGAGGTTCTTACCCATTTAAAGTTTGAGAATAGGTTAAAATCGTTTCGACCCTAAGGCCTCTAATCATTCGCTTTACCAGATAAGATTATTTTATATAATTTTTAAATGCACCAGCTATCCTGAGGGAAACTTCGGAGGGAACCAGCTACTAGATGGTTCGATTGGTCTTTCGCCCCTATACTCAATTCTGACAATCGATTTGCACGTCAGAACTGTTTCGGTCTTCCATCAGGGTTTCCCCTGACTTCAACCTGATCAAGTATAGTTCACCATCTTTCGGGTCACAGCATATATGCTCAAGGTACGCTCCAGTTAGAGGTATAAATAATAATAAATTATCATTATACATAACTATATGGAACGCCCCGGGATTGAATTAATTGACTATTTATTAAAAAATAGACTAAAAATTAATCCCATTATATTTAAGTTAAGTTAATTATGCCATTAAGTTTAATATAACTCAATGACTTGCACATATGTTAGACTCCTTGGTCCGTGTTTCAAGACGGGTCCCGAAGGTATCCTGAATCTTTCGCATTGTTAATCATATAAATGCATACAAATAAATATTAATATCATAGATATTAAATTTTTTGTAAAATTCAAAAAATGAATTTTAGCATTATATATAATAAAATCTATCAACACTTTATCAAATCATTAGTATTTATTTTATGTTAATATGCTTAAAAAGCAAATTAATTTAAATAAACTTAATATCACCAATGATTCTTTTGATAAATACTTTATTATGTTAATAGATTACAATGTCCTTATATGAAAAAAATGCACATTATTTTTTTAATTATTTAATGATGAATTTTTCATAATGGATATTCAGGTTCATCGGGCTTAACCTCTAAGCAGTTTCACGTACTATTTAACTCTCTATTCAGAGTTCTTTTCAACTTTCCCTCACGGTACTTGTTTACTATCGGTCTCATGGTTATATTTAGTTTTAGATGGAGTTTACCACCCACTTAGTGCTGCACTATCAAGCAACACGACTCTTTGGAAATATCTTTCTAGTAATCATTAACGTTATACGGGCCTGGCACCCTCTATGGGTAAATGGCCTCATTTAAGAAGGACTTAAATCGTTAATTTCTCATACTAGATATTAAGATATTCCATACACTGCATCTCACATTTGACATATAGACAAAGTGACTTAGTGCTGAACTATTTTCTTTTCGCTCGCCGCTACTAAGAAAATCCTTGTTAGTTTCTTTTCCTCCCCTCATTAATATGCTTAAATTCAGGGGGTAATCCCATATGAGTTGAGGTTGTTTTAATATTCTTTTTTTATCTTCTCACAATTTAATAAAAAAAATTATATCATCTTTTCATCTCTATTTTTCTTTTCTCCTTTTATATATTGTAAATATATAAAAATAATAATAATGTAAAATGAGGCAATCCTAGAATAAAAAATTTAATTTTTATGCTAGACATTCCTCCTTTTAATTACATATATAAATTATTATTTTATATATATATATATAAATAATATGAAAATTTTTTGTAAAGAATACTTAGATTCAATATTTTCATCATTTCATTTTATTTGAGAGGATTTTTTTTTTAAAGAATATATAATAAATAAAATTCATTATATATCTTTATTTTTTTTGCTATTAATATTATGAATTATTTAAAATCCAATAATATACACATTTGCTTAAATTCAATTATTTTTATAAAAGAATAAGCAACTTATTTAGCATAGTCTTACAACCCTCAACCATATGTAGTCCAAGCAGTACTTTAAAATTGAATTTAATGTACATAACAGCATGGACTGCGATATGCGTTCAAAATGTCGATGTTCATGTGTCCTGCAGTTCACACGATGACGCACAGTTTGCTGCGTTCTTCATCGACCCATGAGCCAAGTGATCCACCGCTTAGAGTATTTTTTTATTTATTTTTATTTATAACAAATGTCAATTTTTTTTTGCATATATTAATTGAAAGAGTAAAATTAAATAATATTAATAATATATAAATTGATTTTCTTTCAATAATATATATCAAATATATTTAACTCTAAACATTTTTATTAAGTTGCGAATGTCTTAGTTCAACAATAATACAGTGGTGGTATTTATTATGATTCAATTATTTTGTATTTTTTTAATCATTTTATGTATATATATAATAATATAATAAATATATACCACTTTTGTTATTGTGAACAAATTAACTTATCATTCAATCAAATGAATAATAAGTACAACTTTTTATTTTCATGTTTAAAGGTTTTTAAAAGAAAAAAATAAGAAAAAACATTACAAAATGTACCATCATATATTATATTTAATATGATATAATTGATGGATCACAAATTGAATGAAAAAGAATAAAAAGAATTATGGATTCAAAATAATTATATAAATTTTTTTTTTTTTTTCTTTTTTTTTTTTTTTTTTTTTTCTTTTTGTTCGTTTGTTTGCTTGTCTGTTTGTTTGTTTGTTTGTTTGTTTGTTTGTTTTTCTTACGGATATGGAACACAATAATGATCCTTCCGCAGGTTCACCTACGGAAACCTTGTTACGACTTTTACTTCCTCTAAATAATCAAGTTCGGTCAACTTTTGCGAAACAACCGTGACACACGAGGCGTCACAGTGATCACGTCCGGAGACCTCACTAAATAATTCAATCGGTAGTAGCGACGGGCGGTGTGTACAAAGGGCAGGGACTTAATCAATGCGAGTTAATAACTCGCACTTACTGGGAATTCCAAGTTCATGTGAACAGTTTCAGTTCACAATCCCAAGCATGAAAGTGGTTCAGCGGTTTACCCGGACCTCTCGGTCTAGGAAATACACGTTGATACTTTCATTGTAGCGCGCGTGCAGCCCAGGACATCTAAGGGCATCACAGACCTGTTATTGCTCAATCTCGTTACTGCTAGACGCAATTTGTCCATTTAAGAAGCTAGTGTCCTTATAATGGGACAAACCAACAGGTACGACTCCACTTATATAAACACATTCAAACACTTGTACATTCAAGATGTACGCATGAAAGAAGGCTATATAAGTTTCAACATCATAATCCTGAAAGCATCTATTTAATATATTTGAGTCTCGTTCGTTATCGGAATTAACCAGACAAATCACTCCACGAACTAAGAACGGCCATGCACCACCACCCATAGACTCGAGAAAGAGCTATCAATCTGTCTTACACGCTTATGTTCGGACCTGGTAAGTTTTCCCGTGTTGAGTCAAATTAAGCCGCAGGCTCCACTCCTGGTGGTGCCCTTCCGTCAATTCCTTTAAGTTTCAGCTTTGCAACCATACTTCCCCCGGAGCCCAAAAGCTTTGGTTTCCCGGGAAGCGACTGAGAGAGCCATAGTAGTAGCTACACCCAATTGCTAGCTGGCATCGTTTATGGTTAGAACTAGGGCGGTATCTGATCGCCTTCGAACCTCTAACTTTCGTTCTTGATTAATGAAAACATCTTTGGCAAATGCTTTCGCTTAAGTTAGTCTTACGACGGTCCAAGAATTTCACCTCTCGCGTCGTAATACTAATGCCCCCAAACTGCTTCTATTAATCATTACCTCTTGATCTAAAAACCAATGAAAGTAGAACAGAGGTCTTATTTCATTATTCCATGCACAAAATATTCAGGCATTTGGAGCCTGCTTTAAGCACTCTAATTTGTTCAAAGTAATTGTACCGGCCCACAACAACACTCGATGAAGAGCACTGAAGTAGGTTTAAATAGGAGGAATATATAAAAAATACATTGTATTAATTATATATAAGAACTCCACCGGTAATACGCTTACATACATAAGGTAATGTACATACCACAATATATAGTTGTACTACCCGTATGAAGCACAAATTCAACTACGAACGTTTTAACCGCAACAACTTTAATATACGCTATTGGAGCTGGAATTACCGCGGCTGCTGGCACCAGACTTGCCCTCCAATAGGTCCTTGTTAAAGGATTTAAAGTGTACTCATTCCAATTACAGGGCCTCGGATATGAGTCCTGTATTGTTATTTTTCGTCACTACCTCCCCGAACTGGGAGTGGGTAATTTACGCGCCTGCTGCCTTCCTTAGATGTGGTAGCCGTTTCTCAGGCTCCCTCTCCGGAATCGAACCCTGATTCCCCGTTACCCGTTGCAACCATGGTAGTCCTAGATACTACCATCAAAAGTTGATAGGGCAGACATTTGAAAGATCTGTCGTCGGTACGGGACCATACGATCTGCAAGTTATCTAGAGTTCAACCAATTTAACGATCAAATGATCGCTTGGTTTTAGTCTAATAAAAGCACACGTTCCATAAGGTCCGTGTTTATATTGCATGTATTAGCTCTAGAATTACCACAGTTATCCAAGTAACTGTTAACGATCTATGGAACCATAACTGATATAATGAGCCTTTTGCGGTTTCACTTTTAATTTGTTTGTACTTAGACATGCATGGCTTAATCTTTGAGACAAGCATATAACTACTGGCAGGATCAACCAGAATAATATTTTTATTTATATATTTTTCTTTGTTTTTCATATTTGAAAATTTCATAAATTACGGTGTATATAAAAAGTAAAGGGGCGACCCCCCTTTAGCTTTTCTTATCAAAATTCAAAAACCGTTTTTTATGAAAAAGAATTTTCGTTCTCTATATTATATATTTTATATAAAAATATAAGAACGATATTTCTTCTTAATATTTGCCAATTTTCAAATAATTTATCATTCTTAATAACATTTTACTTTTTTTTCAAATGCATTTTTAATGTAATAATTTCATATATTACATAATTTTTCTCTTTGAATTGAAATTAATAATTTCATAATTCTATTTTTTAATCATAAATATATATGATTGAAAAAATTTTCTCCTCTTTTCCTTTGTTTAAAATTTAATTTTTCTTATAAATTTTTGTTTTTCTTATTTTTTTCTCTTCATCATCTGTTTAATTTCCTGTATTTATACAAGAAACAAACAGTTGAGGATAATTTCTATGTAATGCTAGTATAGAATATAAAATTTTGAATTCAAAAATTTATTTCTATTTAAACTAACTATAGAAAACCAGGAATAAAATACAATAACACCAATATGCCATAACATGTTAGTATAGAATATAGATTCTTCATATATGTATATATATTCGAAAATTTTTTCTATTTAAACTAACGTATGGAAAACCAGGAATAAAATCATAATATTACCAGTTTAATATGGCTCAAATTCGAGTTTCATATAGTTATGATTCGATTTATATGCTTCAATATCATTGGTTAGTTAACTTTTGATATTTTCATATTATATCACATGCCTTCACCGTGAGTGTTTTTTGCCATGCACACCTCACATTGTCAAAAATGTATGGGAAAAATTCATTTCAATACATTTCAGTTTGATTTGAAATGTCTTTATTATATATTTTAGTGCCAATATGCCAAGGTTATATTCCATAACTCTTTATTTAAACTAACGTATGGAAAACCAGGCATAAAATCACAATATTACCAGTTTAATATGGCTCAAATTCGAGTTTCATATAGTTATGATTCGATTTATATGCTTCAATATCATTGGTTAGTTAACTTTTGATATTTTCATATTATATCACATGCCTTCACCGTGAGTGTTTTTTGCCATGCACACCTCACATTGTCAAAAATGTATGGGAAAAATTCATTTCAATACATTTCAGTTTGATTTGAAATGTCTTTATTATATATTTTAGTGCCAATATGCCAAGGTTATATTCCATAACTCTTTATTTAAACTAACGTATGGAAAACCAGGCATAAAATCACAATATTAACAGTTTAATATGGCTTAAATTCGAGTTTCATATAGTTATGATTCGATTTATATGCTTCAATATCATTGGTTAGTTAACTTTTGATATTTTCATATTATATTTCACATGCCTTCACCGTGAGTGTTTTTTGCCATGCACACCTCACATTGTCAAAAATGTATGGGAAAAATTCATTTCAATACATTTCAGTTTGACTTGAAATGTCTTTATTATATATTTTAATGGCAATATGCCAAGGTTATATTCCATAAAATGTTAGTATAGAATATAGATTCTTCATATATGTATATATATTCGAGAATTTTTTTCTATTTAAACTAACGTATGGAAAACCAGGCATAAAATCACAATATTACCAGTTTAATATGGCTCAAATTCGAGTTTCATATAGTTATGATTCGATTTATATGCTTCAATATCATTGGTTAGTTAACTTTTGATATTTTCATATTATATCACATGCCTTCACCGTGAGTGTTTTTTGCCATGCACACCTCACATTGTCAAAAATGTATGGGAAAAATTCATTTCAATACATTTCAGTTTGATTTGAAATGTCTTTATTATATATTTTAGTGCCAATATGCCAAGGTTATATTCCATAACTCTTTATTTAAACTAACGTATGGAAAACCAGGCATAAAATCACAATATTACCAGTTTAATATGGCTTAAATTCGAGTTTCATATAGTTATGATTCGATTTATATGCTTCAATATCATTGGTTAGTTAACTTTTGATATTTTCATATTATATCACATGCCTTCACCGTGAGTGTTTTTTGCCATGCACACCTCACATTGTCAAAAATGTATGGGAAAAATTCATTTCAATACATTTCAGTTTGATTTGAAATGTCTTTATTATATATTTTAGTGCCAATATGCCAAGGTTATATTCCATAACTTTCTATTTAAACTAACGTATGGAAAACCAGGCATAAAATCACA
>NW_026562291.1:50000-55000 GCF_027943255.1 Anastrepha obliqua
ACTGCCGAAGCAGGGAGTCCATCATGAGGTTCCAAATGAATGGACCACAGATGGATCCCTGCGGACAGCCTCGCTCCACCCCAATCTCCACACTCCCGCCCACTCCTACAATAGATGCTTTTCTGTCCGAAAAATAACTCCGCCATAGAGTAATTTCCGGACAGCCAAGCTCCTCTAGCCGTTGAAGCACACGATCCCAGCGCAAGTAATCAAACGCCCCCTTAAAGTCAATAAATATGCCAAGGACATATTTATTGACGTTTTCCCTAACTACACTCTGAACATACAACCACGCATCCTCTATACCACGTCTTTTCCTAAACCCATACTGCCTATCCGACCTAACACCCCGAGTTAGCTCCTGAAGCCGCTCAACCATAACCCTTTCCAGTACTTTTCCAAGCACCGGAAGGAGGCTGATACCACGATAAGATCGAGGATCGCTCCTGATCTTATCGGGCGACTTCAAGAGTGCAACGACCCTAGCAATTTTCCACTCGCGTGGAAAATATCCCTCCCATATGCATTTATCATAAATGGCCTCCAAATATTCCGGAATGAACTTCCACAAGCATTTGCACATCTCTCCGTTCAAACCATCGAAACCTGGAGACCTTTTAGACCTGACCAGGCCAAATGCATAATCCAACTCCTCAGCTTCTATTGGAGGGACAGGCACCTCTTGTGCAGGAGGAACCTGAACCTCAGCCCTGGGAAAAAACTCGCCTAACAGAACATTGGCACACTCTCTCCACGTCGATAATACAGTATCACCTACGCGAAGAGAGCTAGCCATCTCATTTCGACGACCCCGACAGATCCTAAAGACCTGTCCCCAAGGGTCGTCCCTATTTTCCCCCACAAACCTCCTCCACTCTTCCTCCTTGACTCTCACAAGCATTTTCTTATACTCTCTCATCCCTACACTAAATTGATACTTGAGCTGGGACAGATTCTCCGAATTGGTCCGCCTGCCGCGTTGAAACAACCGCCTCAAGCGCCGGACAGACCTCCTCTTCGAGTTCAACTCGCTAGTCCACCATTTCACACCTTTCATTCTCACAGCCCTAGCTTTCCTAAACACTGAGTCATTCACTCCCCAGACACATTCCGATAGACGAGCAATTTGCTCGTCAACCCCCAACTCCTCAAACTCACTAAGCGGTATATCCAATACCGCTTCCCTAACAGTGTGTCCATATCGGTTCCAGTCAGCACACGAGGTACGCCATCGCCTCAATGGACTCCCCCCTTCTAACTGCGGGGTACGGGGAGTAACCATAATTTGTATTAAATTATGGTCACTAATTCCCCAACCCCCCCTAACACTCCATTTACACTCGAACCTACCCGCTGCTGCGTCATTCATGAGCGTCACGTCAATGTCACTCACACCTCTAGGCCCCTCAAACGTATACCATACGCTTGGTTCGTTTGCTACAAGAAGGTTATTCGCCACAACCCACTCGCTCATAACCTCACCCCGAGTGTGGCTCCGATATCCAGCAGTATGCCTGGATACCTTGCTGAACCACATCGGGGAGGTAGCATTCGCGTCAGTAGATAGGGACAGTAGGAATCTCGTTAATCCATTCATGCGCGTCACTAATTAGATGACGAGGCATTTGGCTACCTTAAGAGAGTCATAGTTACTCCCGCCGTTTACCCGCGCTTACTTGAATTTCTTCACTTTGACATTCAGAGCACTGGGCAGAAATCACATTGTGTCAACACCCGTTAGGGCCATCACAATGCTTTGTTTTAATTAGACAGTCGGATTCCCCAAGTCCGTGCCAGTTCTGAATTGATTGTTAATTGATAATCGTTATAATTTAAAAGGAATATATATCGAATGATATAATTCCTTAAAAATTTTAGCAAGAAAGTTCCACAATTGGCTACGTAACTACTATCCGGGGAACAAGAATCGTAATTCTCTATTTACCCAGAACGAGTACATAAACCATGGTATTGCTTCCCAATCAAGCCCGACTATCTCAATCTTCAGAGCCAATCCTTATCCCGAAGTTACGGATCTAATTTGCCGACTTCCCTTACCTACATTATTCTATCGACTAGAGACTCTTCACCTTGGAGACCAGCTGCGGATATTGGTACGGCCTGTTGAGAAGTTTGCGTGACCCCACCATAAATTTTCAAGGTCCGAGGAGAAAATATCGACACAACAGTAAATGTCATGCTCTTCTAGTCCATCTACCATATCTCTCTTCGAAAGACTTCCATGGTAGTACGACTATAAAACAGAAAAGAAAACTCTTCCGATATCTCTCGACGGCTTCTTTATGGTCGTTCCTGTTGCCAGGATGAGCACAAGGCCCATTTTTAATAACAAACGGATACTCAACAGGTTACGGAATTGGAACCGTATTCCCTTTCGTTCAAAATAATTCAAGTATTTTAATTATTTTTAAATATATTTTTATTAATATTTTTTTTTATTAAAAACTTGAAAATTTTCGGCTTTCGCCTTGAACTTAGGACCGACTAACTCGTGATCAACCACTGTTCACACGAAACCCTTCTCCACTTCAGTCCTCCAAGGTCTCATTCGATTATTTGCTACTACCACCAAGATCTGTACCAATAGCGGCTCCATGCAGGCTTACGCCAAACACTTCTAAGCACACTATTGTACCCTCCTACTCACTAAAGTTTCAAAATTTATAAATCAATCGAAATTGTTTTATAAATCATCTACTTTAGCGGTAATGTATAGGTATACAACTTAAGCGCCATCCATTTTAAGGGCTAGTTGCTTCGGCAGGTGAGTTGTTACACACTCCTTAGCGGATTACGACTTCCATGTCCACCGTCCTGCTGTTTTAAGCAACCAACGCCTTTCATGGTATCTGCATGAGTTGTTAATTTAGGCACCGTAACATTACGTTTGGTTCATCCCACAGCGCCAGTTCTGCTTACCAAAAGTGGCCCACTGGGCACATTATATCATAACCTCAACCTTCATATCAAGAAAGGTGAGGTTCTTACCCATTTAAAGTTTGAGAATAGGTTAAAATCGTTTCGACCCTAAGGCCTCTAATCATTCGCTTTACCAGATAAGATTATTTTATATAATTTTTAAATGCACCAGCTATCCTGAGGGAAACTTCGGAGGGAACCAGCTACTAGATGGTTCGATTGGTCTTTCGCCCCTATACTCAATTCTGACAATCGATTTGCACGTCAGAACTGTTTCGGTCTTCCATCAGGGTTTCCCCTGACTTCAACCTGATCAAGTATAGTTCACCATCTTTCGGGTCACAGCATATATGCTCAAGGTACGCTCCAGTTAGAGGTATAAATAATAATAAATTATCATTATACATAACTATATGGAACGCCCCGGGATTGAATTAATTGACTATTTATTAAAAAATAGACTAAAAATTAATCCCATTATATTTAAGTTAAGTTAATTATGCCATTAAGTTTAATATAACTCAATGACTTGCACATATGTTAGACTCCTTGGTCCGTGTTTCAAGACGGGTCCCGAAGGTATCCTGAATCTTTCGCATTGTTAATCATATAAATGCATACAAATAAATATTAATATCATAGATATTAAATTTTTTGTAAAATTCAAAAAATGAATTTTAGCATTATATATAATAAAATCTATCAACACTTTATCAAATCATTAGTATTTATTTTATGTTAATATGCTTAAAAAGCAAATTAATTTAAATAAACTTAATATCACCAATGATCTTTTGATAAATACTTTATTATGTTAATAGATTACAATGTCCTTATATGAAAAAAATGCACATTATTTTTTTAATTATTTAATGATGAATTTTTCATAATGGATATTCAGGTTCATCGGGCTTAACCTCTAAGCAGTTTCACGTACTATTTAACTCTCTATTCAGAGTTCTTTTCAACTTTCCCTCACGGTACTTGTTTACTATCGGTCTCATGGTTATATTTAGTTTTAGATGGAGTTTACCACCCACTTAGTGCTGCACTATCAAGCAACACGACTCTTTGGAAATATCTTTCTAGTAATCATTAACGTTATACGGGCCTGGCACCCTCTATGGGTAAATGGCCTCATTTAAGAAGGACTTAAATCGTTAATTTCTCATACTAGATATTAAGATATTCCATACACTGCATCTCACATTTGACATATAGACAAAGTGACTTAGTGCTGAACTATTTTCTTTTCGCTCGCCGCTACTAAGAAAATCCTTGTTAGTTTCTTTTCCTCCCCTCATTAATATGCTTAAATTCAGGGGGTAATCCCATATGAGTTGAGGTTGTTTTAATATTCTTTTTTTATCTTCTCACAATTTAATAAAAAAATTATATCATCTTTTCATCTCTATTTTTCTTTTCTCCTTTTATATATTGTAAATATATAAAAATAATAATAATGTAAAATGAGGCAATCCTAGAATAAAAAATTTAATTTTTATGCTAGACATTCCTCCTTTTAATTACATATATAAATTATTATTTTATATATATATATAAATAATATGAAAATTTTTTGTAAAGAATACTTAGATTCAATATTTTCATCATTTCATTTTATTTGAGAGGATTTTTTTTTTAAAGAATATATAATAAATAAAATTCATTATATATCTTTATTTTTTTTGCTATTAATATTATGAATTATTTAAAATCCAATAATATACACATTTGCTTAAATTCAATTATTTTTATAAAAGAATAAGCAACTTATTTAGCATAGTCTTACAACCCTCAACCATATGTAGTCCAAGCAGTACTTTAAAATTGAATTTAATGTACATAACAGCATGGACTGCGATATGCGTTCAAAATGTCGATGTTCATGTGTCCTGCAGTTCACACGATGACGCACAGTTTGCTGCGTTCTTCATCGACCCATGAGCCAAGTGATCCACCGCTTAGAGTATTTTTTTATTTATTTTTATTTATAACAAATGTCAATTTTTTTTTGCATATATTAATTGAAAGAGTAAAATTAAATAATATTAATAATA
>NW_026562291.1:57500-60000 GCF_027943255.1 Anastrepha obliqua
TTTTATTTATATATTTTTCTTTGTTTTTCATATTTGAAAATTTCATAAATTACGGTGTATATAAAAAGTAAAGGGGCGACCCCCCTTTAGCTTTTCTTATCAAAATTCAAAAACCGTTTTTTATGAAAAAGAATTTTCGTTCTCTATATTATATATTTTATATAAAAATATAAGAACGATATTTCTTCTTAATATTTGCCAATTTTCAAATAATTTATCATTCTTAATAACATTTTACTTTTTTTTCAAATGCATTTTTAATGTAATAATTTCATATATTACATAATTTTTCTCTTTGAATTGAAATTAATAATTTCATAATTCTATTTTTTAATCATAAATATATATGATTGAAAAAATTTTCTCCTCTTTTCCTTTGTTTAAAATTTAATTTTTCTTATAAATT
The DNA here is from genome assembly GCF_027943255.1 of Anastrepha obliqua. Taxonomy (NCBI): domain Eukaryota; kingdom Metazoa; phylum Arthropoda; class Insecta; order Diptera; family Tephritidae; genus Anastrepha; species Anastrepha obliqua. Next base: position 57,907 of record NW_026562291.1, read on the forward strand.
TTTGTTTTTCTTATTTTTTTCTCTTCATCATCTGTTTAATTTCCTGTATTTATACAAGAAACAAACAGTTGAGGATAATTTCTATGTAATGCTAGTATAGAATATAAAATTTTGAATTCAAAAATTTATTTCTATTTAAACTAACTATAGAAAACCAGGAATAAAATACAATAACACCAATATGCCATAACATGTTAGTATAGAATATAGATTCTTCATATATGTATATATATTCGAAAATTTTTTCTATTTAAACTAACGTATGGAAAACCAGGAATAAAATCATAATATTACCAGTTTAATATGGCTCAAATTCGAGTTTCATATAGTTATGATTCGATTTATATGCTTCAATATCATTGGTTAGTTAACTTTTGATATTTTCATATTATATCACATGCCTTCACCGTGAGTGTTTTTTGCCATGCACACCTCACATTGTCAAAAATGTATGGGAAAAATTCATTTCAATACATTTCAGTTTGATTTGAAATGTCTTTATTATATATTTTAGTGCCAATATGCCAAGGTTATATTCCATAACATGTTAGTATTAGAATATAGATTCTTCATATATGTATATATATTCGAAAATTTTTTCTATTTAAACTAACGTATGGAAAACCAGGCATAAAATCACAATATTACCAGTTTAATATGGCTTAAATTCGAGTTTCATATAGTTATGATTCGATTTATATGCTTCAATATCATTGGTTAGTTAACTTTTGATATTTTCATATTATATCACATGCCTTCACCGTGAGTGTTTTTTGCCATGCACACCTCACATTGTCAAAAATGTATGGGAAAAATTCATTTCAATACATTTCAGTTTGATTTGAAATGTCTTTATTATATATTTTAGTGCCAATATGCCAAGGTTATATTCCATAACATGTTAGTATTAGAATATAGATTCTTCATATATGTATATATATTCGAAAATTTTTTCTATTTAAACTAACGTATGGAAAACCAGGCATAAAATCACAATATTACCAGTTTAATATGGCTTAAATTCGAGTTTCATATAGTTATGATTCGATTTATATGCTTCAATATCATTGGTTAGTTAACTTTTGATATTTTCATATTATATCACATGCCTTCACCGTGAGTGTTTTTTGCCATGCACACCTCACATTGTCAAAAATGTATGGGAAAAATTCATTTCAATACATTTCAGTTTGATTTGAAATGTCTTTATTATATATTTTAGTGCCAATATGCCAAGGTTATATTCCATAACATGTTAGTATTAGAATATAGATTCTTCATATATGTATATATATTCGAAAATTTTTTCTATTTAAACTAACGTATGGAAAACCAGGCATAAAATCACAATATTACCAGTTTAATATGGCTTAAATTCGAGTTTCATATAGTTATGATTCGATTTATATGCTTCAATATCATTGGTTAGTTAACTTTTGATATTTTCATATTATATCACATGCCTTCACCGTGAGTGTTTTTTGCCATGCACACCTCACATTGTCAAAAATGTATGGGAAAAATTCATTTCAATACATTTCAGTTTGATTTGAAATGTCTTTATTATATATTTTAGTGCCAATATGCCAAGGTTATATTCCATAACTCTCTATTTTAACTAACGTATGGAAAACCAGGCATAAAATCACAATATTACCAGTTTAATATGGCTTAAATTCGAGTTTCATATAGTTATGATTCGATTTATATGCTTCAATATCATTGGTTAGTTAACTTTTGATATTTTCATATTATATCACATGCCTTCACCGTGAGTGTTTTTTGCCATGCACACCTCACATTGTCAAAAATGTATGGGAAAAATTCATTTCAATACATTTCAGTTTGATTTGAAATGTCTTTATTATATATTTTAGTGCCAATATGCCAAGGTTATATTCCATAACTCTCTATTTAAACTAACGTATGGAAAACCAGGCATAAAATCACAATATTACCAGTTTAATATGGCTCAAATTCGAGTTTCATATAGTTATGATTCGATTTATATGCTTCAATATCATTGGTTAGTTAACTTTTGATATTTTCATATCATTTCACATGCCTTCACCGTGGTGTTTTTTGCCATGCACA
>NW_026562292.1:0-7500 GCF_027943255.1 Anastrepha obliqua
ATAACCTTGGCATATTGGCACTAAAAATATATAATAAAGACATTTCAAATCAAACTGAAATGTATTGAAATGAATTTTTCCCATACATTTTTGACAATGTGAGGTGTGCATGGCAAAAAACACTCACGGTGAAGGCATGTGAAATAATATGAAAATATCAAAAGTTAACTAACCAATGATATTGAAGCATATAAATCGAAGCATAACTATATGAAACTCGAATTTAAGCCATATTAAACTGGTAATATTGTGATTTTATGCCTGGTTTTCCATACGTTAGTTTAAATAGAGAGTTATGGAATATAACCTTGGCATATTGGCACTAAAATATATAATAAAGACATTTCAAATCAAACTGAAATGTATTGAAATGAATTTTTCCCATACATTTTTGACAATGTGAGGTGTGCATGGCAAAAAACACTCACGGTGAAGGCATGTGATATAATATGAAAATATCAAAAGTTAACTAACCAATGATATTGAAGCATATAAATCGAATCATAACTATATGAAACTCGAATTTAAGCCATATTAAACTGGTAATATTGTGATTTTATGCCTGGTTTTCCATACGTTAGTTTAAATAGAAAAAATTTTCGAATATATATACATATATGAAGAATCTATATTCTAATACTAACATGTTATGGAATATAACCTTGGCATAATTGGCACTAAAATATATAATAAAGACATTTCAAATCAAACTGAAATGTATTGAAATGAATTTTTCCCATACATTTTTGACAATGTGAGGTGTGCATGGCAAAAAACACTCACGGTGAAGGCATGTGAAATAATATGAAAATATCAAAAGTTAACTAACCAATGATATTGAAGCATATAAATCGAATCATAACTATATGAAACTCGAATTTAAGCCATATTAAACTGGTAATATTGTGATTTTATGCCTGGTTTTCCATACGTTAGTTTAAATAGAAAAAATTTTCGAATATATATACATATATGAAGAATTCATATTAGCTATACTAACATGTTATGGAATATAACCTTGGCATATTGGCACTAAAATATATAATAAAGACATTTCAAATCAAACTGAAATGTATTGAAATGAATTTTTCCCATACATTTTTGACAATGTGAGGTGTGCATGGCAAAAAACACTCACGGTGAAGGCATGTGAAATAATATGAAAATATCAAAAGTTAACTAACCAATGATATTGAAGCATATAAATCGAAGCATAACTATATGAAACTCGAATTTAAGCCATATTAAACTGGTAATATTGTGATTTTATGCCTGGTTTTCCATACGTTAGTTTAAATAGAAAAAATTTTCGAATATATATACATATATGAAGAATCTATATTCTAATACTAACATGTTATGGAATATAACCTTGGCATATTGGCACTAAAATATATAATAAAGACATTTCAAATCAAACTGAAATGTATTGAAATGAATTTTTCCCATACATTTTTGACAATGTGAGGTGTGCATGGCAAAAAACACTCACGGTGAAGGCATGTGATATAATATGAAAATATCAAAAGTTAACTAACCAATGATATTGAAACATATAAATCGAATCATAACTATATGAAACTCGAATTTGAGCCATATTAAACTGGTAATATTGTGATTTTATGCCTGGTTTTCCATACGTTAGTTTAAATAGAAAAAAATTCTCGAATATATATACATATATGAAGAATCTATATTCTATACTAACATTTTATGGAATATAACCTTGGCATATTGCCATTAAAATATATAATAAAGACATTTCAAATCAAACTGAAATGTATTGAAATGAATTTTTCCCATACATTTTTGACAATGTGAGGTGTGCATGGCAAAAAACACTCACGGTGAAGGCATGTGATATAATATGAAAATATCAAAAGTTAACTAACCAATGATATTGAAGCATATAAATCGAATCATAACTATATGAAACTCGAATTTGAGCCATATTAAACTGGTAATATTGTGATTTTATGCCTGGTTTTCCATACGTTAGTTTAAATAGAGAGTTATGGAATATAACCTTGGCATATTGGCACTAAAATATATAATAAAGACATTTCAAATCAAACTGAAATGTATTGAAATGAATTTTTCCCATACATTTTTGACAATGTGAGGTGTGCATGGCAAAAAACACTCACGGTGAAGGCATGTGATATAATATGAAAATATCAAAAGTTAACTAACCAATGATATTGAAGCATATAAATCGAATCATAACTATATGAAACTCGAATTTGAGCCATATTAAACTGGTAATATTGTGATTTTATGCCTGGTTTTCCATACGTTAGTTTAAATAGAGAGTTATGGAATATAACCTTGGCATATTGGCACTAAAATATATAATAAAGACATTTCAAATCAAACTGAAATGTATTGAAATGAATTTTTCCCATACATTTTTGACAATGTGAGGTGTGCATGGCAAAAAACACTCACGGTGAAGGCATGTGATATAATATGAAAATATCAAAAGTTAACTAACCAATGATATTGAAGCATATAAATCGAATCATAACTATATGAAACTCGAATTTGAGCCATATTAAACTGGTAATATTGTGATTTTATGCCTGGTTTTCCATACGTTAGTTTAAATAGAGAGTTATGGAATATAACCTTGGCATATTGGCACTAAAATATATAATAAAGACATTTCAAATCAAACTGAAATGTATTGAAATGAATTTTTCCCATACATTTTTGACAATGTGAGGTGTGCATGGCAAAAAACACTCACGGTGAAGGCATGTGATATAATATGAAAATATCAAAAGTTAACTAACCAATGATATTGAAGCATATAAATCGAATCATAACTATATGAAACTCGAATTTGAGCCATATTAAACTGGTAATATTATGATTTTATTCCTGGTTTTCCATACGTTAGTTTAAATAGAAAAAATTTTCGAATATATATACATATATGAAGAATCTATATTCTATACTAACATGTTATGGCATATTGGTGTTATTGTATTTTATTCCTGGTTTTCTATAGTTAGTTTAAATAGAAATAAATTTTTGAATTCAAAATTTTATATTCTATACTAGCATTACATAGAAATTATCCTCAACTGTTTGTTTCTTGTATAAATACAGGAAATTAAACAGATGATGAAGAGAAAAAAATAAGAAAAACAAAAATTTATAAGAAAAATTAAATTTTAAACAAAGGAAAAGAGGAGAAAATTTTTTCAATCATATATATTTATGATTAAAAAATAGAATTATGAAATTATTAATTTCAATTCAAAGAGAAAAATTATGTAATATATGAAATTATTACATTAAAAATGCATTTGAAAAAAAAGTAAAATGTTATTAAGAATGATAAATTATTTGAAAATTGGCAAATATTAAGAAGAAATATCGTTCTTATATTTTTATATAAAATATATAATATAGAGAACGAAAATTCTTTTTCATAAAAAACGGTTTTTGAATTTTGATAAGAAAAGCTAAAGGGGGGTCGCCCCTTTACTTTTTATATACACCGTAATTTATGAAATTTTCAAATATGAAAAACAAAGAAAAATATATAAATACAAATATTATTCTGGTTGATCCTGCCAGTAGTTATATGCTTGTCTCAAAGATTAAGCCATGCATGTCTAAGTACAAACAAATTAAAAGTGAAACCGCAAAAGGCTCATTATATCAGTTATGGTTCCATAGATCGTTAACAGTTACTTGGATAACTGTGGTAATTCTAGAGCTAATACATGCAATATAAACACGGACCTTATGGAACGTGTGCTTTTATTAGACTAAAACCAAGCGATCATTTGATCGTTAAATTGGTTGAACTCTAGATAACTTGCAGATCGTATGGTCCCGTACCGACGACAGATCTTTCAAATGTCTGCCCTATCAACTTTTGATGGTAGTATCTAGGACTACCATGGTTGCAACGGGTAACGGGGAATCAGGGTTCGATTCCGGAGAGGGAGCCTGAGAAACGGCTACCACATCTAAGGAAGGCAGCAGGCGCGTAAATTACCCACTCCCAGTTCGGGGAGGTAGTGACGAAAAATAACAATACAGGACTCATATCCGAGGCCCTGTAATTGGAATGAGTACACTTTAAATCCTTTAACAAGGACCTATTGGAGGGCAAGTCTGGTGCCAGCAGCCGCGGTAATTCCAGCTCCAATAGCGTATATTAAAGTTGTTGCGGTTAAAACGTTCGTAGTTGAATTTGTGCTTCATACGGGTAGTACAACTATATATTGTGGTATGTACATTACCTTATGTATGTAAGCGTATTACCGGTGGAGTTCTTATATATAATTAATACAATGTATTTTTTATATATTCCTCCTATTTAAACCTACTTCAGTGCTCTTCATCGAGTGTTGTTGTGGGCCGGTACAATTACTTTGAACAAATTAGAGTGCTTAAAGCAGGCTCCAAATGCCTGAATATTTTGTGCATGGAATAATGAAATAAGACCTCTGTTCTACTTTCATTGGTTTTTAGATCAAGAGGTAATGATTAATAGAAGCAGTTTGGGGGCATTAGTATTACGACGCGAGAGGTGAAATTCTTGGACCGTCGTAAGACTAACTTAAGCGAAAGCATTTGCCAAAGATGTTTTCATTAATCAAGAACGAAAGTTAGAGGTTCGAAGGCGATCAGATACCGCCCTAGTTCTAACCATAAACGATGCCAGCTAGCAATTGGGTGTAGCTACTACTATGGCTCTCTCAGTCGCTTCCCGGGAAACCAAAGCTTTTGGGCTCCGGGGGAAGTATGGTTGCAAAGCTGAAACTTAAAGGAATTGACGGAAGGGCACCACCAGGAGTGGAGCCTGCGGCTTAATTTGACTCAACACGGGAAAACTTACCAGGTCCGAACATAAGCGTGTAAGACAGATTGATAGCTCTTTCTCGAATCTATGGGTGGTGGTGCATGGCCGTTCTTAGTTCGTGGAGTGATTTGTCTGGTTAATTCCGATAACGAACGAGACTCAAATATATTAAATAGATGCTTTCAGGATTATGATGTTGAAACTTATATAGCCTTCTTTCATGCGTACATCTTGAATGTACAAGTGTTTGAATGTGTTTATATAAGTGGAGTCGTACCTGTTGGTTTGTCCCATTATAAGGACACTAGCTTCTTAAATGGACAAATTGCGTCTAGCAGTAACGAGATTGAGCAATAACAGGTCTGTGATGCCCTTAGATGTCCTGGGCTGCACGCGCGCTACAATGAAAGTATCAACGTGTATTTCCTAGACCGAGAGGTCCGGGTAAACCGCTGAACCACTTTCATGCTTGGGATTGTGAACTGAAACTGTTCACATGAACTTGGAATTCCCAGTAAGTGCGAGTTATTAACTCGCATTGATTAAGTCCCTGCCCTTTGTACATACCGCCCGTCGCTACTACCGATTGAATTATTTAGTGAGGTCTCCGGACGTGATCACTGTGACGCCTCGTGTGTCACGGTTGTTTCGCAAAAGTTGACCGAACTTGATTATTTAGAGGAAGTAAAAGTCGTAACAAGGTTTCCGTAGGTGAACCTGCGGAAGGATCATTATTGTGTTCCATATCCGTAAGAAAAACAAACAAACAAACAAACAAACAGACAAGCAAACAAACGAACAAAAAGAAAAAAAAAAAAAAAAAAAAAAAGAAAAAAAAAAAAAATTTATATAATTATTTTGAATCCATAATTCTTTTTATTCTTTTTCATTCAATTTGTGATCCATCAATTATATCATATTAAATATAATATATGATGGTACATTTTGTAATGTTTTTTCTTATTTTTTTCTTTTAAAAACCTTTAAACATGAAAATAAAAAGTTGTACTTATTATTCATTTGATTGAATGATAAGTTAATTTGTTCACAATAACAAAAGTGGTATATATTTATTATATTATTATATATACATAAAATGATTAAAAAAATACAAAATAATTGAATCATAATAAATACCACCACTGTATTATTGTTGAACTAAGACATTCGCAACTTAATAAAAATGTTTAGAGTTAAATATATTTGATATATATTATTGAAAGAAAATCAATTTATATATTATTAATATTATTTAATTTTACTCTTTCAATTAATATATGCAAAAAAAAATTGACATTTGTTATAAATAAAAATAAATAAAAAAATACTCTAAGCGGTGGATCACTTGGCTCATGGGTCGATGAAGAACGCAGCAAACTGTGCGTCATCGTGTGAACTGCAGGACACATGAACATCGACATTTTGAACGCATATCGCAGTCCATGCTGTTATGTACATTAAATTCAATTTTAAAGTACTGCTTGGACTACATATGGTTGAGGGTTGTAAGACTATGCTAAATAAGTTGCTTATTCTTTTATAAAAATAATTGAATTTAAGCAAATGTGTATATTATTGGATTTTAAATAATTCATAATATTAATAGCAAAAAAAATAAAGATATATAATGAATTTTATTTATTATATATTCTTTAAAAAAAAAATCCTCTCAAATAAAATGAAATGATGAAAATATTGAATCTAAGTATTCTTTACAAAAAATTTTCATATTATTTATATATATATATAAAATAATAATTTATATATGTAATTAAAAGGAGGAATGTCTAGCATAAAAATTAAATTTTTTATTCTAGGATTGCCTCATTTTACATTATTATTATTTTTATATATTTACAATATATAAAAGGAGAAAAGAAAAATAGAGATGAAAAGATGATATAATTTTTTTATTAAATTGTGAGAAGATAAAAAAAGAATATTAAAACAACCTCAACTCATATGGGATTACCCCCTGAATTTAAGCATATTAATGAGGGGAGGAAAAGAAACTAACAAGGATTTTCTTAGTAGCGGCGAGCGAAAAGAAAATAGTTCAGCACTAAGTCACTTTGTCTATATGTCAAATGTGAGATGCAGTGTATGGAATATCTTAATATCTAGTATGAGAAATTAACGATTTAAGTCCTTCTTAAATGAGGCCATTTACCCATAGAGGGTGCCAGGCCCGTATAACGTTAATGATTACTAGAAAGATATTTCCAAAGAGTCGTGTTGCTTGATAGTGCAGCACTAAGTGGGTGGTAAACTCCATCTAAAACTAAATATAACCATGAGACCGATAGTAAACAAGTACCGTGAGGGAAAGTTGAAAAGAACTCTGAATAGAGAGTTAAATAGTACGTGAAACTGCTTAGAGGTTAAGCCCGATGAACCTGAATATCCATTATGAAAAATTCATCATTAAATAATTAAAAAAATAATGTGCATTTTTTTCATATAAGGACATTGTAATCTATTAACATAATAAAGTATTTATCAAAAGATCATTGGTGATATTAAGTTTATTTAAATTAATTTGCTTTTTAAGCATATTAACATAAAATAAATACTAATGATTTGATAAAGTGTTGATAGATTTTATTATATATAATGCTAAAATTCATTTTTTGAATTTTACAAAAAATTTAATATCTATGATATTAATATTTATT
>NW_026562292.1:12500-15000 GCF_027943255.1 Anastrepha obliqua
TTTTCCATACGTTAGTTTAAATAGAGAGTTATGGAATATAACCTTGGCATATTGGCACTAAAATATATAATAAAGACATTTCAAATCAAACTGAAATGTATTGAAATGAATTTTTCCCATACATTTTTGACAATGTGAGGTGTGCATGGCAAAAAACACTCACGGTGAAGGCATGTGATATAATATGAAAATATCAAAAGTTAACTAACCAATGATATTGAAGCATATAAATCGAATCATAACTATATGAAACTCGAATTTGAGCCATATTAAACTGGTAATATTGTGATTTTATGCCTGGTTTTCCATACGTTAGTTTAAATAGAGAGTTATGGAATATAACCTTGGCATATTGGCACTAAAATATATAATAAAGACATTTCAAATCAAACTGAAATGTATTGAAATGAATTTTTCCCATACATTTTTGACAATGTGAGGTGTGCATGGCAAAAAACACTCACGGTGAAGGCATGTGAAATAATATGAAAATATCAAAAGTTAACTAACCAATGATATTGAAGCATATAAATCGAAGCATAACTATATGAAACTCGAATTTAAGCCATATTAAACTGGTAATATTGTGATTTTATGCCTGGTTTTCCATACGTTAGTTTAAATAGAGAGTTATGGAATATAACCTTGGCATATTGGCACTAAAATATATAATAAAGACATTTCAAATCAAACTGAAATGTATTGAAATGAATTTTTCCCATACATTTTTGACAATGTGAGGTGTGCATGGCAAAAAACACTCACGGTGAAGGCATGTGATATAATATGAAAATATCAAAAGTTAACTAACCAATGATATTGAAGCATATAAATCGAATCATAACTATATGAAACTCGAATTTAAGCCATATTAAACTGGTAATATTGTGATTTTATGCCTGGTTTTCCATACGTTAGTTTAAATAGAAAAAATTTTCGAATATATATACATATATGAAGAATCTATATTCTAATACTAACATGTTATGGAATATAACCTTGGCATATTGGCACTAAAATATATAATAAAGACATTTCAAATCAAACTGAAATGTATTGAAATGAATTTTTCCCATACATTTTTGACAATGTGAGGTGTGCATGGCAAAAAACACTCACGGTGAAGGCATGTGAAATAATATGAAAATATCAAAAGTTAACTAACCAATGATATTGAAGCATATAAATCGAATCATAACTATATGAAACTCGAATTTAAGCCATATTAAACTGGTAATATTGTGATTTTATGCCTGGTTTTCCATACGTTAGTTTAAATAGAAAAAATTTTCGAATATATATACATATATGAAGAATCTATATTCTAATACTAACATGTTATGGAATATAACCTTGGCATATTGGCACTAAAATATATAATAAAGACATTTCAAATCAAACTGAAATGTATTGAAATGAATTTTTCCCATACATTTTTGACAATGTGAGGTGTGCATGGCAAAAAACACTCACGGTGAAGGCATGTGAAATAATATGAAAATATCAAAAGTTAACTAACCAATGATATTGAAGCATATAAATCGAAGCATAACTATATGAAACTCGAATTTAAGCCATATTAAACTGGTAATATTGTGATTTTATGCCTGGTTTTCCATACGTTAGTTTAAATAGAAAAAATTTTCGAATATATATACATATATGAAGAATCTATATTCTAATACTAACATGTTATGGAATATAACCTTGGCATATTGGCACTAAAATATATAATAAAGACATTTCAAATCAAACTGAAATGTATTGAAATGAATTTTTCCCATACATTTTTGACAATGTGAGGTGTGCATGGCAAAAAACACTCACGGTGAAGGCATGTGATATAATATGAAAATATCAAAAGTTAACTAACCAATGATATTGAAACATATAAATCGAATCATAACTATATGAAACTCGAATTTGAGCCATATTAAACTGGTAATATTGTGATTTTATGCCTGGTTTTCCATACGTTAGTTTAAATAGAAAAAAATTCTCGAATATATATACATATATGAAGAATCTATATTCTATACTAACATTTTATGGAATATAACCTTGGCATATTGCCATTAAAATATATAATAAAGACATTTCAAATCAAACTGAAATGTATTGAAATGAATTTTTCCCATACATTTTTGACAATGTGAGGTGTGCATGGCAAAAAACACTCACGGTGAAGGCATGTGATATAATATGAAAATATCAAAAGTTAACTAACCAATGATATTGAAGCATATAAATCGAATCATAACTATATGAAACTCGAATTTGAGCCATATTAAACTGGTAATATTGTGATTTTATGCCTGGTTTTCCATACGTTAGTTTAAATAGAGAGTTATGGAATATAACCTTGGCATATTGGCACTAAAATATATAATAAAGACATTTCAAATCAAACTGAAATGTATTGAAATGAATTTTTCCCATACATTTTTGACAATGTGAGGTGTGCATGGCAAAAAACACTCACGGTGAAGGCATGTGATAT
>NW_026562292.1:25000-33121 GCF_027943255.1 Anastrepha obliqua
TATTAAACTGGTAATATTGTGATTTTATGCCTGGTTTTCCATACGTTAGTTTAAATAGAGAGTTATGGAATATAACCTTGGCATATTGGCACTAAAATATATAATAAAGACATTTCAAATCAAACTGAAATGTATTGAAATGAATTTTTCCCATACATTTTTGACAATGTGAGGTGTGCATGGCAAAAAACACTCACGGTGAAGGCATGTGATATAATATGAAAATATCAAAAGTTAACTAACCAATGATATTGAAGCATATAAATCGAATCATAACTATATGAAACTCGAATTTGAGCCATATTAAACTGGTAATATTGTGATTTTATTCCTGGTTTTCCATACGTTAGTTTAAATAGAGAGTTATGGAATATAACCTTGGCATATTGGCACTAAAATATATAATAAAGACATTTCAAATCAAACTGAAATGTATTGAAATGAATTTTTCCCATACATTTTTGACAATGTGAGGTGTGCATGGCAAAAAACACTCACGGTGAAGGCATGTGATATAATATGAAAATATCAAAAGTTAACTAACCAATGATATTGAAGCATATAAATCGAATCATAACTATATGAAACTCGAATTTGAGCCATATTAAACTGGTAATATTGTGATTTTATGCCTGGTTTTCCATACGTTAGTTTAAATAGAGAGTTATGGAATATAACCTTGGCATATTGGCACTAAAATATATAATAAAGACATTTCAAATCAAACTGAAATGTATTGAAATGAATTTTTCCCATACATTTTTGACAATGTGAGGTGTGCATGGCAAAAAACACTCACGGTGAAGGCATGTGAAATAATATGAAAATATCAAAAGTTAACTAACCAATGATATTGAAGCATATAAATCGAAGCATAACTATATGAAACTCGAATTTAAGCCATATTAAACTGGTAATATTGTGATTTTATGCCTGGTTTTCCATACGTTAGTTTAAATAGAGAGTTATGGAATATAACCTTGGCATATTGGCACTAAAATATATAATAAAGACATTTCAAATCAAACTGAAATGTATTGAAATGAATTTTTCCCATACATTTTTGACAATGTGAGGTGTGCATGGCAAAAAACACTCACGGTGAAGGCATGTGATATAATATGAAAATATCAAAAGTTAACTAACCAATGATATTGAAGCATATAAATCGAATCATAACTATATGAAACTCGAATTTAAGCCATATTAAACTGGTAATATTGTGATTTTATGCCTGGTTTTCCATACGTTAGTTTAAATAGAAAAAATTTTCGAATATATATACATATATGAAGAATCTATATTCTAATACTAACATGTTATGGAATATAACCTTGGCATATTGGCACTAAAATATATAATAAAGACATTTCAAATCAAACTGAAATGTATTGAAATGAATTTTTCCCATACATTTTTGACAATGTGAGGTGTGCATGGCAAAAAACACTCACGGTGAAGGCATGTGAAATAATATGAAAATATCAAAAGTTAACTAACCAATGATATTGAAGCATATAAATCGAATCATAACTATATGAAACTCGAATTTAAGCCATATTAAACTGGTAATATTGTGATTTTATGCCTGGTTTTCCATACGTTAGTTTAAATAGAAAAAATTTTCGAATATATATACATATATGAAGAATTCATATTAGCTATACTAACATGTTATGGAATATAACCTTGGCATATTGGCACTAAAATATATAATAAAGACATTTCAAATCAAACTGAAATGTATTGAAATGAATTTTTCCCATACATTTTTGACAATGTGAGGTGTGCATGGCAAAAAACACTCACGGTGAAGGCATGTGAAATAATATGAAAATATCAAAAGTTAACTAACCAATGATATTGAAGCATATAAATCGAAGCATAACTATATGAAACTCGAATTTAAGCCATATTAAACTGGTAATATTGTGATTTTATGCCTGGTTTTCCATACGTTAGTTTAAATAGAAAAAATTTTCGAATATATATACATATATGAAGAATCTATATTCTAATACTAACATGTTATGGAATATAACCTTGGCATATTGGCACTAAAATATATAATAAAGACATTTCAAATCAAACTGAAATGTATTGAAATGAATTTTTCCCATACATTTTTGACAATGTGAGGTGTGCATGGCAAAAAACACTCACGGTGAAGGCATGTGATATAATATGAAAATATCAAAAGTTAACTAACCAATGATATTGAAACATATAAATCGAATCATAACTATATGAAACTCGAATTTGAGCCATATTAAACTGGTAATATTGTGATTTTATGCCTGGTTTTCCATACGTTAGTTTAAATAGAAAAAAATTCTCGAATATATATACATATATGAAGAATCTATATTCTATACTAACATTTTATGGAATATAACCTTGGCATATTGCCATTAAAATATATAATAAAGACATTTCAAATCAAACTGAAATGTATTGAAATGAATTTTTCCCATACATTTTTGACAATGTGAGGTGTGCATGGCAAAAAACACTCACGGTGAAGGCATGTGATATAATATGAAAATATCAAAAGTTAACTAACCAATGATATTGAAGCATATAAATCGAATCATAACTATATGAAACTCGAATTTGAGCCATATTAAACTGGTAATATTGTGATTTTATGCCTGGTTTTCCATACGTTAGTTTAAATAGAGAGTTATGGAATATAACCTTGGCATATTGGCACTAAAATATATAATAAAGACATTTCAAATCAAACTGAAATGTATTGAAATGAATTTTTCCCATACATTTTTGACAATGTGAGGTGTGCATGGCAAAAAACACTCACGGTGAAGGCATGTGAAATAATATGAAAATATCAAAAGTTAACTAACCAATGATATTGAAGCATATAAATCGAATCATAACTATATGAAACTCGAATTTAAGCCATATTAAACTGGTAATATTGTGATTTTATGCCTGGTTTTCCATACGTTAGTTTAAATAGAAAAAATTTTCGAATATATATACATATATGAAGAATCTATATTCTAATACTAACATGTTATGGAATATAACCTTGGCATATTGGCACTAAAATATATAATAAAGACATTTCAAATCAAACTGAAATGTATTGAAATGAATTTTTCCCATACATTTTTGACAATGTGAGGTGTGCATGGCAAAAAACACTCACGGTGAAGGCATGTGAAATAATATGAAAATATCAAAAGTTAACTAACCAATGATATTGAAGCATATAAATCGAATCATAACTATATGAAACTCGAATTTAAGCCATATTAAACTGGTAATATTGTGATTTTATGCCTGGTTTTCCATACGTTAGTTTAAATAGAAAAAATTTTCGAATATATATACATATATGAAGAATCTATATTCTAATACTAACATGTTATGGAATATAACCTTGGCATATTGGCACTAAAATATATAATAAAGACATTTCAAATCAAACTGAAATGTATTGAAATGAATTTTTCCCATACATTTTTGACAATGTGAGGTGTGCATGGCAAAAAACACTCACGGTGAAGGCATGTGAAATAATATGAAAATATCAAAAGTTAACTAACCAATGATATTGAAGCATATAAATCGAATCATAACTATATGAAACTCGAATTTAAGCCATATTAAACTGGTAATATTGTGATTTTATGCCTGGTTTTCCATACGTTAGTTTAAATAGAAAAAATTTTCGAATATATATACATATATGAAGAATCTATATTCTAATACTAACATGTTATGGAATATAACCTTGGCATATTGGCACTAAAATATATAATAAAGACATTTCAAATCAAACTGAAATGTATTGAAATGAATTTTTCCCATACATTTTTGACAATGTGAGGTGTGCATGGCAAAAAACACTCACGGTGAAGGCATGTGATATAATATGAAAATATCAAAAGTTAACTAACCAATGATATTGAAACATATAAATCGAATCATAACTATATGAAACTCGAATTTGAGCCATATTAAACTGGTAATATTGTGATTTTATGCCTGGTTTTCCATACGTTAGTTTAAATAGAAAAAAATTCTCGAATATATATACATATATGAAGAATCTATATTCTATACTAACATTTTATGGAATATAACCTTGGCATATTGCCATTAAAATATATAATAAAGACATTTCAAATCAAACTGAAATGTATTGAAATGAATTTTTCCCATACATTTTTGACAATGTGAGGTGTGCATGGCAAAAAACACTCACGGTGAAGGCATGTGATATAATATGAAAATATCAAAAGTTAACTAACCAATGATATTGAAGCATATAAATCGAATCATAACTATATGAAACTCGAATTTGAGCCATATTAAACTGGTAATATTGTGATTTTATGCCTGGTTTTCCATACGTTAGTTTAAATAGAGAGTTATGGAATATAACCTTGGCATATTGGCACTAAAATATATAATAAAGACATTTCAAATCAAACTGAAATGTATTGAAATGAATTTTTCCCATACATTTTTGACAATGTGAGGTGTGCATGGCAAAAAACACTCACGGTGAAGGCATGTGATATAATATGAAAATATCAAAAGTTAACTAACCAATGATATTGAAGCATATAAATCGAATCATAACTATATGAAACTCGAATTTGAGCCATATTAAACTGGTAATATTATGATTTTATTCCTGGTTTTCCATACGTTAGTTTAAATAGAAAAAATTTTCGAATATATATACATATATGAAGAATCTATATTCTATACTAACATGTTATGGCATATTGGTGTTATTGTATTTTATTCCTGGTTTTCTATAGTTAGTTTAAATAGAAATAAATTTTTGAATTCAAAATTTTATATTCTATACTAGCATTACATAGAAATTATCCTCAACTGTTTGTTTCTTGTATAAATACAGGAAATTAAACAGATGATGAAGAGAAAAAAATAAGAAAAACAAAAATTTATAAGAAAAATTAAATTTTAAACAAAGGAAAAGAGGAGAAAATTTTTTCAATCATATATATTTATGATTAAAAAATAGAATTATGAAATTATTAATTTCAATTCAAAGAGAAAAATTATGTAATATATGAAATTATTACATTAAAAATGCATTTGAAAAAAAAGTAAAATGTTATTAAGAATGATAAATTATTTGAAAATTGGCAAATATTAAGAAGAAATATCGTTCTTATATTTTTATATAAAATATATAATATAGAGAACGAAAATTCTTTTTCATAAAAAACGGTTTTTGAATTTTGATAAGAAAAGCTAAAGGGGGGTCGCCCCTTTACTTTTTATATACACCGTAATTTATGAAATTTTCAAATATGAAAAACAAAGAAAAATATATAAATACAAATATTATTCTGGTTGATCCTGCCAGTAGTTATATGCTTGTCTCAAAGATTAAGCCATGCATGTCTAAGTACAAACAAATTAAAAGTGAAACCGCAAAAGGCTCATTATATCAGTTATGGTTCCATAGATCGTTAACAGTTACTTGGATAACTGTGGTAATTCTAGAGCTAATACATGCAATATAAACACGGACCTTATGGAACGTGTGCTTTTATTAGACTAAAACCAAGCGATCATTTGATCGTTAAATTGGTTGAACTCTAGATAACTTGCAGATCGTATGGTCCCGTACCGACGACAGATCTTTCAAATGTCTGCCCTATCAACTTTTGATGGTAGTATCTAGGACTACCATGGTTGCAACGGGTAACGGGGAATCAGGGTTCGATTCCGGAGAGGGAGCCTGAGAAACGGCTACCACATCTAAGGAAGGCAGCAGGCGCGTAAATTACCCACTCCCAGTTCGGGGAGGTAGTGACGAAAAATAACAATACAGGACTCATATCCGAGGCCCTGTAATTGGAATGAGTACACTTTAAATCCTTTAACAAGGACCTATTGGAGGGCAAGTCTGGTGCCAGCAGCCGCGGTAATTCCAGCTCCAATAGCGTATATTAAAGTTGTTGCGGTTAAAACGTTCGTAGTTGAATTTGTGCTTCATACGGGTAGTACAACTATATATTGTGGTATGTACATTACCTTATGTATGTAAGCGTATTACCGGTGGAGTTCTTATATATAATTAATACAATGTATTTTTTATATATTCCTCCTATTTAAACCTACTTCAGTGCTCTTCATCGAGTGTTGTTGTGGGCCGGTACAATTACTTTGAACAAATTAGAGTGCTTAAAGCAGGCTCCAAATGCCTGAATATTTTGTGCATGGAATAATGAAATAAGACCTCTGTTCTACTTTCATTGGTTTTTAGATCAAGAGGTAATGATTAATAGAAGCAGTTTGGGGGCATTAGTATTACGACGCGAGAGGTGAAATTCTTGGACCGTCGTAAGACTAACTTAAGCGAAAGCATTTGCCAAAGATGTTTTCATTAATCAAGAACGAAAGTTAGAGGTTCGAAGGCGATCAGATACCGCCCTAGTTCTAACCATAAACGATGCCAGCTAGCAATTGGGTGTAGCTACTACTATGGCTCTCTCAGTCGCTTCCCGGGAAACCAAAGCTTTTGGGCTCCGGGGGAAGTATGGTTGCAAAGCTGAAACTTAAAGGAATTGACGGAAGGGCACCACCAGGAGTGGAGCCTGCGGCTTAATTTGACTCAACACGGGAAAACTTACCAGGTCCGAACATAAGCGTGTAAGACAGATTGATAGCTCTTTCTCGAATCTATGGGTGGTGGTGCATGGCCGTTCTTAGTTCGTGGAGTGATTTGTCTGGTTAATTCCGATAACGAACGAGACTCAAATATATTAAATAGATGCTTTCAGGATTATGATGTTGAAACTTATATAGCCTTCTTTCATGCGTACATCTTGAATGTACAAGTGTTTGAATGTGTTTATATAAGTGGAGTCGTACCTGTTGGTTTGTCCCATTATAAGGACACTAGCTTCTTAAATGGACAAATTGCGTCTAGCAGTAACGAGATTGAGCAATAACAGGTCTGTGATGCCCTTAGATGTCCTGGGCTGCACGCGCGCTACAATGAAAGTATCAACGTGTATTTCCTAGACCGAGAGGTCCGGGTAAACCGCTGAACCACTTTCATGCTTGGGATTGTGAACTGAAACTGTTCACATGAACTTGGAATTCCCAGTAAGTGCGAGTTATTAACTCGCATTGATTAAGTCCCTGCCCTTTGTACACACCGCCCGTCGCTACTACCGATTGAATTATTTAGTGAGGTCTCCGGACGTGATCACTGTGACGCCTCGTGTGTCACGGTTGTTTCGCAAAAGTTGACCGAACTTGATTATTTAGAGGAAGTAAAAGTCGTAACAAGGTTTCCGTAGGTGAACCTGCGGAAGGATCATTATTGTGTTCCATATCCGTAAGAAAAACAAACAAACAAACAAACAAACAGACAAGCAAACAAACGAACAAAAAGAAAAAAAAAAAAAAAAAAAAAGAAAAAAAAAAAAAATTTATATAATATTTTGAATCCATAATTCTTTTTATTCTTTTTCATTCAATTTGTGATCCATCAATTATATCATATTAAATATAATATATGATGGTACATTTTGTAATGTTTTTTCTTATTTTTTTCTTTTAAAAACCTTTAAACATGAAAATAAAAAGTTGTACTTATTATTCATTTGATTGAATGATAAGTTAATTTGTTCACAATAACAAAAGTGGTATATATTTATTATATTATTATATATACATAAAATGATTAAAAAAATACAAAATAATTGAATCATAATAAATACCACCACTGTATTATTGTTGAACTAAGACATTCGCAACTTAATAAAAATGTTTAGAGTTAAATATATTTGATATATATTATTGAAAGAAAATCAATTTATATATTATTAATATTATTTAATTTTACTCTTTCAATTAATATATGCAAAAAAAAATTGACATTTGTTATAAATAAAAATAAATAAAAAAATACTCTAAGCGGTGGATCACTTGGCTCATGGGTCGATGAAGAACGCAGCAAACTGTGCGTCATCGTGTGAACTGCAGGACACATGAACATCGACATTTTGAACGCATATCGCAGTCCATGCTGTTATGTACATTAAATTCAATTTTAAAGTACTGCTTGGACTACATATGGTTGAGGGTTGTAAGACT
>NW_026562293.1:0-5000 GCF_027943255.1 Anastrepha obliqua
CGAATCATAACTATATGAAACTCGAATTTAAGCCATATTAAACTGGTAATATTGTGATTTTATGCCTGGTTTTCCATACGTTAGTTTAAATAGAAAAAATTTTCGAATATATATACATATATGAAGAATCTATATTCTAATACTAACATGTTATGGAATATAACCTTGGCATATTGGCACTAAAATATATAATAAAGACATTTCAAATCAAACTGAAATGTATTGAAATGAATTTTTCCCATACATTTTTGACAATGTGAGGTGTGCATGGCAAAAAACACTCACGGTGAAGGCATGTGAAATAATATGAAAATATCAAAAGTTAACTAACCAATGATATTGAAGCATATAAATCGAATCATAACTATATGAAACTCGAATTTAAGCCATATTAAACTGGTAATATTGTGATTTTATGCCTGGTTTTCCATACGTTAGTTTAAATAGAAAAAATTTTCGAATATATATACATATATGAAGAATCTATATTCTAATACTAACATGTTATGGAATATAACCTTGGCATATTGGCACTAAAATATATAATAAAGACATTTCAAATCAAACTGAAATGTATTGAAATGAATTTTTCCCATACATTTTTGACAATGTGAGGTGTGCATGGCAAAAAACACTCACGGTGAAGGCATGTGATATAATATGAAAATATCAAAAGTTAACTAACCAATGATATTGAAACATATAAATCGAATCATAACTATATGAAACTCGAATTTGAGCCATATTAAACTGGTAATATTGTGATTTTATGCCTGGTTTTCCATACGTTAGTTTAAATAGAAAAAAATTCTCGAATATATATACATATATGAAGAATCTATATTCTATACTAACATTTTATGGAATATAACCTTGGCATATTGCCATTAAAATATATAATAAAGACATTTCAAATCAAACTGAAATGTATTGAAATGAATTTTTCCCATACATTTTTGACAATGTGAGGTGTGCATGGCAAAAAACACTCACGGTGAAGGCATGTGATATAATATGAAAATATCAAAAGTTAACTAACCAATGATATTGAAGCATATAAATCGAATCATAACTATATGAAACTCGAATTTGAGCCATATTAAACTGGTAATATTGTGATTTTATGCCTGGTTTTCCATACGTTAGTTTAAATAGAGAGTTATGGAATATAACCTTGGCATATTGGCACTAAAATATATAATAAAGACATTTCAAATCAAACTGAAATGTATTGAAATGAATTTTTCCCATACATTTTTGACAATGTGAGGTGTGCATGGCAAAAAACACTCACGGTGAAGGCATGTGATATAATATGAAAATATCAAAAGTTAACTAACCAATGATATTGAAGCATATAAATCGAATCATAACTATATGAAACTCGAATTTGAGCCATATTAAACTGGTAATATTATGATCCATACGTTAGTTTAAATAGAAAAAATTTTCGAATATATATACATATATGAAGAATCTATATTCTATACTAACATGTTATGGCATATTGGTGTTATTGTATTTTATTCCTGGTTTTCTATAGTTAGTTTAAATAGAAATAAATTTTTGAATTCAAAATTTTATATTCTATACTAGGCATTACATAGAAATTATCCTCAACTGTTTGTTTCTTGTATAAATACAGGAAAATTAAACAGATGATGAAGAGAAAAAAATAAGAAAAACAAAAATTTATAAGAAAAAATTAAATTTTAAACAAAGGAAAAAGAGGAGAAAATTTTTTCAATCATATATATTTATGATTAAAAAAATAGAATTATGAAATTATTAATTTCAATTCAAAGAGAAAAAATTATGTAATATATGAAATTATTACATTAAAAATGCATTTGAAAAAAAAGTAAAATGTTATTAAGAATGATAAATTATTTGAAAATTGGCAAATATTAAGAAGAAATATCGTTCTTATATTTTTATATAAAATATATAATATAGAGAACGAAAATTCTTTTTCATAAAAAAAACGGTTTTTGAATTTTGATAAGAAAAGCTAAAGGGGGGTCGCCCCCTTTACTTTTTATATACACCGTAATTTATGAAATTTTCAAATATGAAAAAACAAAGAAAAAATATATAAATACAAATATTATTCTGGTTGATCCTGCCAGTAGTTATATGCTTGTCTCAAAGATTAAGCCATGCATGTCTAAGTACAAACAAATTAAAAGTGAAAACCGCAAAAGGCTCATTATATCAGTTATGGTTCCATAGATCGTTAACAGTTACTTGGATAACTGTGGTAATTCTAGAGCTAATACATGCAATATAAACACGGACCTTATGGAACGTGTGCTTTTATTAGACTAAAACCAAGCGATCATTTGATCGTTAAATTGGTTGAACTCTAGATAACTTGCAGATCGTATGGTCCCCGTACCGACGACAGATCTTTCAAATGTCTGCCCCTATCAACTTTTGATGGTAGTATCTAGGACTACCATGGTTGCAACGGGTAACGGGGAATCAGGGTTCGATTCCGGAGAGGGAGCCTGAGAAACGGCTACCACATCTAAGGAAGGCAGCAGGCGCGTAAATTACCCACTCCCAGTTCGGGGAGGTAGTGACGAAAAATAACAATACAGGACTCATATCCGAGGCCCTGTAATTGGAATGAGTACACTTTAAATCCTTTAACAAGGACCTATTGGAGGGCAAGTCTGGGTGCCAGCAGCCGCGGTAATTCCAGCTCCAATAGCGTATATTAAAGTTGTTGCGGTTAAAACGTTCGTAGTTGAATTTGTGCTTCATACGGGTAGTACAACTATATATTGTGGTATGTACATTACCTTATGTATGTAAGCGTATTACCGGTGGAGTTCTTATATATAATTAATACAATGTATTTTTTATATATTCCTCCTATTTAAACCTACTTCAGTGCTCTTCATCGAGTGTTGTTGTGGGCCGGTACAATTACTTTGAACAAATTAGAGTGCTTAAAGCAGGCTCCAAATGCCTGAATATTTTGTGCATGGAATAATGAAATAAGACCTCTGTTCTACTTTCATTGGTTTTTAGATCAAGAGGTAATGATTAATAGAAGCAGTTTGGGGGCATTAGTATTACGACGCGAGAGGTGAAATTCTTGGACCGTCGTAAGACTAACTTAAGCGAAAGCATTTGCCAAAGATGTTTTCATTAATCAAGACGAAAGTTAGAGGTTCGAAGGCGATCAGATACCGCCCTAGTTCTAACCATAAACGATGCCAGCTAGCAATTGGGTGTAGCTACTACTATGGCTCTCTCAGTCGCTTCCCGGGAAACCAAAGCTTTTGGGCTCCGGGGGAAGTATGGTTGCAAAGCTGAAACTTAAAGGAATTGACGGAAGGGCACCACCAGGAGTGGAGCCTGCGGCTTAATTTGACTCAACACGGGAAAACTTACCAGGTCCGAACATAAGCGTGTAAGACAGATTGATAGCTCTTTCTCGAATCTATGGGTGGTGGTGCATGGCCGTTCTTAGTTCGTGGAGTGATTTGTCTGGTTAATTCCGATAACGAACGAGACTCAAATATATTAAATAGATGCTTTCAGGATTATGATGTTGAAACTTATATAGCCTTCTTTCATGCGTACATCTTGAATGTACAAGTGTTTGAATGTGTTTATATAAGTGGAGTCGTACCTGTTGGTTTGTCCCATTATAAGGACACTAGCTTCTTAAATGGACAAATTGCGTCTAGCAGTAACGAGATTGAGCAATAACAGGTCTGTGATGCCCTTAGATGTCCTGGGCTGCACGCGCGCTACAATGAAAGTATCAACGTGTATTTCCTAGACCGAGAGGTCCGGGTAAACCGCTGAACCACTTTCATGCTTGGGATTGTGAACTGAAACTGTTCACATGAACTTGGAATTCCCAGTAAGTGCGAGTTATTAACTCGCATTGATTAAGTCCCTGCCCTTTGTACATACCGCCCGTCGCTACTACCGATTGAATTATTTAGTGAGGTCTCTCCGGACGTGATCACTGTGACGCCTCGTGTGTCACGGTTGTTTCGCAAAAGTTGACCGAACTTGATTATTTAGAGGAAGTAAAAGTCGTAACAAGGTTTCCGTAGGTGAACCTGCGGAAGGATCATTATTGTGTTCCATATCCGTAAGAAAAACAAACAAACAAACAAACAAACAGACAAGCAAACAAACGAACAAAAAGAAAAAAAAAAAAAAAAAAAAAAGAAAAAAAAAAAAAAATTTATATAATTATTTTGAATCCATAATTCTTTTTATTCTTTTTCATTCAATTTGTGATCCATCAATTATATCATATTAAATATAATATATGATGGTACATTTTGTAATGTTTTTTCTTATTTTTTTCTTTTAAAAACCTTTAAACATGAAAATAAAAAGTTGTACTTATTATTCATTTGATTGAATGATAAGTTAATTTGTTCACAATAACAAAAGTGGTATATATTTATTATATTATTATATATACATAAAATGATTAAAAAAATACAAAATAATTGAATCATAATAAATACCACCACTGTATTATTGTTGAACTAAGACATTCGCAACTTAATAAAAATGTTTAGAGTTAAATATATTTGATATATATTATTGAAAGAAAATCAATTTATATATTATTAATATTATTTAATTTTACTCTTTCAATTAATATATGCAAAAAAAAATTGACATTTGTTATAAATAAAAATAAATAAAAAAATACTCTAAGCGGTGGATCACTTGGCTCATGGGTCGATGAAGAACGCAGCAAACTGTGCGTCATCGTGTGAACTGCAGGACACATGAACATCGACATTTTGAACGCATATCGCAGTCCATGCTGTTATGTACATTAAATTCAATTTTAAAGTACTGCTTGGACTACATATGGTTGAGGGTTGTAAGACTATGCTAAATAAGTTGCTTATTCTTTTATAAAAATAATTGAATTTAAGCAAATGTGTATATTATTGGATTTTAAATAATTCATAATATTAATAGCAAAAAAAATAAAGATATATAAT
>NW_026562293.1:10000-12500 GCF_027943255.1 Anastrepha obliqua
ACCACGGTGAAGGCATGTGAAATGATATGAAAATATCAAAAGTTAACTAACCAATGATATTGAAACATATAAATCGAATCATAACTATATGAAACTCGAATTTAAGCCATATTAAACTGGTAATATTGTGATTTTATGCCTGGTTTTCCATACGTTAGTTTAAATAGAAAGTTATGGAATATAACCTTGGCATATTGGCACTAAAATATATAATAAAGACATTTCAAATCAAACTGAAATGTATTGAAATGAATTTTTCCCATACATTTTTGACAATGTGAGGTGTGCATGGCAAAAAACACTCACGGTGAAGGCATGTGATATAATATGAAAATATCAAAAGTTAACTAACCAATGATATTGAAGCATATAAATCGAATCATAACTATATGAAACTCGAATTTAAGCCATATTAAACTGGTAATATTGTGATTTTATGCCTGGTTTTCCATACGTTAGTTTAAATAGAAAGTTATGGAATATAACCTTGGCATATTGGCACTAAAATATATAATAAAGACATTTCAAATCAAACTGAAATGTATTGAAATGAATTTTTCCCATACATTTTTGACAATGTGAGGTGTGCATGGCAAAAAACACTCACGGTGAAGGCATGTGATATAATATGAAAATATCAAAAGTTAACTAACCAATGATATTGAAGCATATAAATCGAATCATAACTATATGAAACTCGAATTTGAGCCATATTAAACTGGTAATATTGTGATTTTATGCCTGGTTTTCCATACGTTAGTTTAAATAGAGAGTTATGGAATATAACCTTGGCATATTGGCACTAAAATATATAATAAAGACATTTCAAATCAAACTGAAATGTATTGAAATGAATTTTTCCCATACATTTTTGACAATGTGAGGTGTGCATGGCAAAAAACACTCACGGTGAAGGCATGTGATATAATATGAAAATATCAAAAGTTAACTAACCAATGATATTGAAGCATATAAATCGAATCATAACTATATGAAACTCGAATTTGAGCCATATTAAACTGGTAATATTGTGATTTTATTCCTGGTTTTCCATACGTTAGTTTAAATAGAGAGTTATGGAATATAACCTTGGCATATTGGCACTAAAATATATAATAAAGACATTTCAAATCAAACTGAAATGTATTGAAATGAATTTTTCCCATACATTTTTGACAATGTGAGGTGTGCATGGCAAAAAACACTCACGGTGAAGGCATGTGATATAATATGAAAATATCAAAAGTTAACTAACCAATGATATTGAAGCATATAAATCGAATCATAACTATATGAAACTCGAATTTGAGCCATATTAAACTGGTAATATTGTGATTTTATGCCTGGTTTTCCATACGTTAGTTTAAATAGAGAGTTATGGAATATAACCTTGGCATATTGGCACTAAAATATATAATAAAGACATTTCAAATCAAACTGAAATGTATTGAAATGAATTTTTCCCATACATTTTTGACAATGTGAGGTGTGCATGGCAAAAAACACTCACGGTGAAGGCATGTGAAATAATATGAAAATATCAAAAGTTAACTAACCAATGATATTGAAGCATATAAATCGAAGCATAACTATATGAAACTCGAATTTAAGCCATATTAAACTGGTAATATTGTGATTTTATGCCTGGTTTTCCATACGTTAGTTTAAATAGAGAGTTATGGAATATAACCTTGGCATATTGGCACTAAAATATATAATAAAGACATTTCAAATCAAACTGAAATGTATTGAAATGAATTTTTCCCATACATTTTTGACAATGTGAGGTGTGCATGGCAAAAAACACTCACGGTGAAGGCATGTGATATAATATGAAAATATCAAAAGTTAACTAACCAATGATATTGAAGCATATAAATCGAATCATAACTATATGAAACTCGAATTTAAGCCATATTAAACTGGTAATATTGTGATTTTATGCCTGGTTTTCCATACGTTAGTTTAAATAGAAAAAATTTTCGAATATATATACATATATGAAGAATCTATATTCTAATACTAACATGTTATGGAATATAACCTTGGCATATTGGCACTAAAATATATAATAAAGACATTTCAAATCAAACTGAAATGTATTGAAATGAATTTTTCCCATACATTTTTGACAATGTGAGGTGTGCATGGCAAAAAACACTCACGGTGAAGGCATGTGAAATAATATGAAAATATCAAAAGTTAACTAACCAATGATATTGAAGCATATAAATCGAATCATAACTATATGAAACTCGAATTTAAGCCATATTAAACTGGTAATATTGTGATTTTATGCCTGGTTTTCCATACGTTAGTTTAAATAGAAAAAATTTTCGAATATATATACATATATGAAGAATCTATATTCTAATACTAACATGTTATGGAATATAACCTTGGCATATTGGCACTAAAATATATAATAAAGACATTTCAAATCAAACTGAAATGTATTGAAATGAATTTTTCCCATACATTTTTGACAATGTGAGGTGTG
>NW_026562293.1:22500-30000 GCF_027943255.1 Anastrepha obliqua
TTTTTGACAATGTGAGGTGTGCATGGCAAAAAACACTCACGGTGAAGGCATGTGATATAATATGAAAATATCAAAAGTTAACTAACCAATGATATTGAAGCATATAAATCGAATCATAACTATATGAAACTCGAATTTAAGCCATATTAAACTGGTAATATTGTGATTTTATGCCTGGTTTTCCATACGTTAGTTTAAATAGAAAGTTATGGAATATAACCTTGGCATATTGGCACTAAAATATATAATAAAGACATTTCAAATCAAACTGAAATGTATTGAAATGAATTTTTCCCATACATTTTTGACAATGTGAGGTGTGCATGGCAAAAAACACTCACGGTGAAGGCATGTGATATAATATGAAAATATCAAAAGTTAACTAACCAATGATATTGAAGCATATAAATCGAATCATAACTATATGAAACTCGAATTTGAGCCATATTAAACTGGTAATATTGTGATTTTATGCCTGGTTTTCCATACGTTAGTTTAAATAGAGAGTTATGGAATATAACCTTGGCATATTGGCACTAAAATATATAATAAAGACATTTCAAATCAAACTGAAATGTATTGAAATGAATTTTTCCCATACATTTTTGACAATGTGAGGTGTGCATGGCAAAAAACACTCACGGTGAAGGCATGTGATATAATATGAAAATATCAAAAGTTAACTAACCAATGATATTGAAGCATATAAATCGAATCATAACTATATGAAACTCGAATTTGAGCCATATTAAACTGGTAATATTGTGATTTTATTCCTGGTTTTCCATACGTTAGTTTAAATAGAGAGTTATGGAATATAACCTTGGCATATTGGCACTAAAATATATAATAAAGACATTTCAAATCAAACTGAAATGTATTGAAATGAATTTTTCCCATACATTTTTGACAATGTGAGGTGTGCATGGCAAAAAACACTCACGGTGAAGGCATGTGATATAATATGAAAATATCAAAAGTTAACTAACCAATGATATTGAAGCATATAAATCGAATCATAACTATATGAAACTCGAATTTGAGCCATATTAAACTGGTAATATTGTGATTTTATGCCTGGTTTTCCATACGTTAGTTTAAATAGAGAGTTATGGAATATAACCTTGGCATATTGGCACTAAAATATATAATAAAGACATTTCAAATCAAACTGAAATGTATTGAAATGAATTTTTCCCATACATTTTTGACAATGTGAGGTGTGCATGGCAAAAAACACTCACGGTGAAGGCATGTGAAATAATATGAAAATATCAAAAGTTAACTAACCAATGATATTGAAGCATATAAATCGAAGCATAACTATATGAAACTCGAATTTAAGCCATATTAAACTGGTAATATTGTGATTTTATGCCTGGTTTTCCATACGTTAGTTTAAATAGAGAGTTATGGAATATAACCTTGGCATATTGGCACTAAAATATATAATAAAGACATTTCAAATCAAACTGAAATGTATTGAAATGAATTTTTCCCATACATTTTTGACAATGTGAGGTGTGCATGGCAAAAAACACTCACGGTGAAGGCATGTGATATAATATGAAAATATCAAAAGTTAACTAACCAATGATATTGAAGCATATAAATCGAATCATAACTATATGAAACTCGAATTTAAGCCATATTAAACTGGTAATATTGTGATTTTATGCCTGGTTTTCCATACGTTAGTTTAAATAGAAAAAATTTTCGAATATATATACATATATGAAGAATCTATATTCTAATACTAACATGTTATGGAATATAACCTTGGCATATTGGCACTAAAATATATAATAAAGACATTTCAAATCAAACTGAAATGTATTGAAATGAATTTTTCCCATACATTTTTGACAATGTGAGGTGTGCATGGCAAAAAACACTCACGGTGAAGGCATGTGAAATAATATGAAAATATCAAAAGTTAACTAACCAATGATATTGAAGCATATAAATCGAATCATAACTATATGAAACTCGAATTTAAGCCATATTAAACTGGTAATATTGTGATTTTATGCCTGGTTTTCCATACGTTAGTTTAAATAGAAAAAATTTTCGAATATATATACATATATGAAGAATCTATATTCTAATACTAACATGTTATGGAATATAACCTTGGCATATTGGCACTAAAATATATAATAAAGACATTTCAAATCAAACTGAAATGTATTGAAATGAATTTTTCCCATACATTTTTGACAATGTGAGGTGTGCATGGCAAAAAACACTCACGGTGAAGGCATGTGAAATAATATGAAAATATCAAAAGTTAACTAACCAATGATATTGAAGCATATAAATCGAATCATAACTATATGAAACTCGAATTTAAGCCATATTAAACTGGTAATATTGTGATTTTATGCCTGGTTTTCCATACGTTAGTTTAAATAGAAAAAATTTTCGAATATATATACATATATGAAGAATCTATATTCTAATACTAACATGTTATGGAATATAACCTTGGCATATTGGCACTAAAATATATAATAAAGACATTTCAAATCAAACTGAAATGTATTGAAATGAATTTTTCCCATACATTTTTGACAATGTGAGGTGTGCATGGCAAAAAACACTCACGGTGAAGGCATGTGATATAATATGAAAATATCAAAAGTTAACTAACCAATGATATTGAAACATATAAATCGAATCATAACTATATGAAACTCGAATTTGAGCCATATTAAACTGGTAATATTGTGATTTTATGCCTGGTTTTCCATACGTTAGTTTAAATAGAAAAAAATTCTCGAATATATACATATATGAAGAATCTATATTCTATACTAACATTTTATGGAATATAACCTTGGCATATTGCCATTAAAATATATAATAAAGACATTTCAAATCAAACTGAAATGTATTGAAATGAATTTTTCCCATACATTTTTGACAATGTGAGGTGTGCATGGCAAAAAACACTCACGGTGAAGGCATGTGATATAATATGAAAATATCAAAAGTTAACTAACCAATGATATTGAAGCATATAAATCGAATCATAACTATATGAAACTCGAATTTGAGCCATATTAAACTGGTAATATTGTGATTTTATGCCTGGTTTTCCATACGTTAGTTTAAATAGAGAGTTATGGAATATAACCTTGGCATATTGGCACTAAAATATATAATAAAGACATTTCAAATCAAACTGAAATGTATTGAAATGAATTTTTCCCATACATTTTTGACAATGTGAGGTGTGCATGGCAAAAAACACTCACGGTGAAGGCATGTGATATAATATGAAAATATCAAAAGTTAACTAACCAATGATATTGAAGCATATAAATCGAATCATAACTATATGAAACTCGAATTTGAGCCATATTAAACTGGTAATATTGTGATTTTATGCCTGGTTTTCCATACGTTAGTTTAAATAGAGAGTTATGGAATATAACCTTGGCATATTGGCACTAAAATATATAATAAAGACATTTCAAATCAAACTGAAATGTATTGAAATGAATTTTTCCCATACATTTTTGACAATGTGAGGTGTGCATGGCAAAAAACACTCACGGTGAAGGCATGTGATATAATATGAAAATATCAAAAGTTAACTAACCAATGATATTGAAGCATATAAATCGAATCATAACTATATGAAACTCGAATTTGAGCCATATTAAACTGGTAATATTGTGATTTTATGCCTGGTTTTCCATACGTTAGTTTAAATAGAGAGTTATGGAATATAACCTTGGCATATTGGCACTAAAATATATAATAAAGACATTTCAAATCAAACTGAAATGTATTGAAATGAATTTTTCCCATACATTTTTGACAATGTGAGGTGTGCATGGCAAAAAACACTCACGGTGAAGGCATGTGATATAATATGAAAATATCAAAAGTTAACTAACCAATGATATTGAAGCATATAAATCGAATCATAACTATATGAAACTCGAATTTGAGCCATATTAAACTGGTAATATTATGATTTTATTCCTGGTTTTCCATACGTTAGTTTAAATAGAAAAAATTTTCGAATATATATACATATATGAAGAATCTATATTCTATACTAACATGTTATGGCATATTGGTGTTATTGTATTTTATTCCTGGTTTTCTATAGTTAGTTTAAATAGAAATAAATTTTTGAATTCAAAATTTTATATTCTATACTAGCATTACATAGAAATTATCCTCAACTGTTTGTTTCTTGTATAAATACAGGAAATTAAACAGATGATGAAGAGAAAAAAATAAGAAAAACAAAAATTTATAAGAAAAATTAAATTTTAAACAAAGGAAAAGAGGAGAAAATTTTTTCAATCATATATATTTATGATTAAAAAATAGAATTATGAAATTATTAATTTCAATTCAAAGAGAAAAATTATGTAATATATGAAATTATTACATTAAAAATGCATTTGAAAAAAAAGTAAAATGTTATTAAGAATGATAAATTATTTGAAAATTGGCAAATATTAAGAAGAAATATCGTTCTTATATTTTTATATAAAATATATAATATAGAGAACGAAAATTCTTTTTCATAAAAAACGGTTTTTGAATTTTGATAAGAAAAGCTAAAGGGGGGTCGCCCCTTTACTTTTTATATACACCGTAATTTATGAAATTTTCAAATATGAAAAACAAAGAAAAATATATAAATACAAATATTATTCTGGTTGATCCTGCCAGTAGTTATATGCTTGTCTCAAAGATTAAGCCATGCATGTCTAAGTACAAACAAATTAAAAGTGAAACCGCAAAAGGCTCATTATATCAGTTATGGTTCCATAGATCGTTAACAGTTACTTGGATAACTGTGGTAATTCTAGAGCTAATACATGCAATATAAACACGGACCTTATGGAACGTGTGCTTTTATTAGACTAAAACCAAGCGATCATTTGATCGTTAAATTGGTTGAACTCTAGATAACTTGCAGATCGTATGGTCCCGTACCGACGACAGATCTTTCAAATGTCTGCCCTATCAACTTTTGATGGTAGTATCTAGGACTACCATGGTTGCAACGGGTAACGGGGAATCAGGGTTCGATTCCGGAGAGGGAGCCTGAGAAACGGCTACCACATCTAAGGAAGGCAGCAGGCGCGTAAATTACCCACTCCCAGTTCGGGGAGGTAGTGACGAAAAATAACAATACAGGACTCATATCCGAGGCCCTGTAATTGGAATGAGTACACTTTAAATCCTTTAACAAGGACCTATTGGAGGGCAAGTCTGGTGCCAGCAGCCGCGGTAATTCCAGCTCCAATAGCGTATATTAAAGTTGTTGCGGTTAAAACGTTCGTAGTTGAATTTGTGCTTCATACGGGTAGTACAACTATATATTGTGGTATGTACATTACCTTATGTATGTAAGCGTATTACCGGTGGAGTTCTTATATATAATTAATACAATGTATTTTTTATATATTCCTCCTATTTAAACCTACTTCAGTGCTCTTCATCGAGTGTTGTTGTGGGCCGGTACAATTACTTTGAACAAATTAGAGTGCTTAAAGCAGGCTCCAAATGCCTGAATATTTTGTGCATGGAATAATGAAATAAGACCTCTGTTCTACTTTCATTGGTTTTTAGATCAAGAGGTAATGATTAATAGAAGCAGTTTGGGGGCATTAGTATTACGACGCGAGAGGTGAAATTCTTGGACCGTCGTAAGACTAACTTAAGCGAAAGCATTTGCCAAAGATGTTTTCATTAATCAAGAACGAAAGTTAGAGGTTCGAAGGCGATCAGATACCGCCCTAGTTCTAACCATAAACGATGCCAGCTAGCAATTGGGTGTAGCTACTACTATGGCTCTCTCAGTCGCTTCCCGGGAAACCAAAGCTTTTGGGCTCCGGGGGAAGTATGGTTGCAAAGCTGAAACTTAAAGGAATTGACGGAAGGGCACCACCAGGAGTGGAGCCTGCGGCTTAATTTGACTCAACACGGGAAAACTTACCAGGTCCGAACATAAGCGTGTAAGACAGATTGATAGCTCTTTCTCGAATCTATGGGTGGTGGTGCATGGCCGTTCTTAGTTCGTGGAGTGATTTGTCTGGTTAATTCCGATAACGAACGAGACTCAAATATATTAAATAGATGCTTTCAGGATTATGATGTTGAAACTTATATAGCCTTCTTTCATGCGTACATCTTGAATGTACAAGTGTTTGAATGTGTTTATATAAGTGGAGTCGTACCTGTTGGTTTGTCCCATTATAAGGACACTAGCTTCTTAAATGGACAAATTGCGTCTAGCAGTAACGAGATTGAGCAATAACAGGTCTGTGATGCCCTTAGATGTCCTGGGCTGCACGCGCGCTACAATGAAAGTATCAACGTGTATTTCCTAGACCGAGAGGTCCGGGTAAACCGCTGAACCACTTTCATGCTTGGGATTGTGAACTGAAACTGTTCACATGAACTTGGAATTCCCAGTAAGTGCGAGTTATTAACTCGCATTGATTAAGTCCCTGCCCTTTGTACATACCGCCCGTCGCTACTACCGATTGAATTATTTAGTGAGGTCTCCGGACGTGATCACTGTGACGCCTCGTGTGTCACGGTTGTTTCGCAAAAGTTGACCGAACTTGATTATTTAGAGGAAGTAAAAGTCGTAACAAGGTTTCCGTAGGTGAACCTGCGGAAGGATCATTATTGTGTTCCATATCCGTAAGAAAAACAAACAAACAAACAAACAAACAGACAAGCAAACAAACGAACAAAAAGAAAAAAAAAAAAAAAAAAAAAAGAAAAAAAAAAAAAAATTTATATAATTATTTTGAATCCATAATTCTTTTTATTCTTTTTCATTCAATTTGTGATCCATCAATTATATCATATTAAATATAATATATGATGGTACATTTTGTAATGTTTTTTCTTATTTTTTTCTTTTAAAAACCTTTAAACATGAAAATAAAAAGTTGTACTTATTATTCATTTGATTGAATGATAAGTTAATTTGTTCACAATAACAAAAGTGGTATATATTTATTATATTATTATATATACATAAAATGATTAAAAAAATACAAAATAATTGAATCATAATAAATACCACCACTGTATTATTGTTGAACTAAGACATTCGCAACTTAATAAAAATGTTTAGAGTTAAATATATTTGATATATATTATTGAAAGAAAATCAATTTATATATTATTAATATTATTTAATTTTACTCTTTCAATTAATATATGCAAAAAAAAATTGACATTTGTTATAAATAAAAATAAATAAAAAAATACTCTAAGCGGTGGATCACTTGGCTCATGGGTCGATGAAGAACGCAGCAAACTGTGCGTCATCGTGTGAACTGCAGGACACATGAACATCGACATTTTGAACGCATATCGCAGTCCATGCTGTTATGTACATTAAATTCAATTTTAAAGTACTGCTTGGACTACATATGGTTGAGGGTTGTAAGACTATGCTAAATAAGTTGCTTATTCTTTTATAAAAATAATTGAATTTAAGCA
>NW_026562293.1:35000-40000 GCF_027943255.1 Anastrepha obliqua
CTGAAATGTATTGAAATGAATTTTCCCCATACATTTTTGACAATGTGAGGTGTGCATGGCAAAAAACACCACGGTGAAGGCATGTGAAATGATATGAAAATATCAAAAGTTAACTAACCAATGATATTGAAACATATAAATCGAATCATAACTATATGAAACTCGAATTTAAGCCATTATTAAACTGGTAATATTGTGATTTTATGCCTGGTTTTCCATACGTTAGTTTAAATAGAAAGTTATGGAATATAACCTTGGCATATTTGGCACTAAAATATATAATAAAGACATTTCAAATCAAACTGAAATGTATTGAAATGAAATTTTTCCCATACATTTTTGACAATGTGAGGTGTGCATGGCAAAAAACACTCACGGTGAAGGCATGTGATATAATATGAAAATATCAAAAGTTAACTAACCAATGATATTGAAGCATATAAATCGAATCATAACTATATGAAACTCGAATTTAAGCCATATTAAACTGGTAATATTGTGATTTTATGCCTGGTTTTCCATACGTTAGTTTAAATAGAAAGTTATGGAATATAACCTTGGCATATTGGCACTAAAATATATAATAAAGACATTTCAAATCAAACTGAAATGTATTGAAATGAATTTTTCCCATACATTTTTGACAATGTGAGGTGTGGCATGGCAAAAAACACTCACGGTGAAGGCATGTGATATAATATGAAAATATCAAAAGTTAACTAACCAATGATATTGAAGCATATAAATCGAATCATAACTATATGAAACTCGAATTTGAGCCATATTAAACTGGTAATATTGTGATTTTATGCCTGGTTTTCCATACGTTAGTTTAAATAGAGAGTTATGGAATATAACCTTGGCATATTGGCACTAAAAATATATAATAAAGACATTTCAAATCAAACTGAAATGTATTGAAATGAATTTTTCCCATACATTTTTGACAATGTGAGGTGTGCATGGCAAAAAACACTCACGGTGAGGCATGTGATATAATATGAAAATATCAAAAGTTAACTAACCAATGATATTGAAGCATATAATCGAATCATAACTATATGAAACTCGAATTTGAGCCATATTAAACTGGTAATATTGTGATTTTATTCCTGGTTTTCCATACGTTAGTTTAAATAGAGAGTTATGGAATATAACCTTGGCATATTGGCACTAAAATATATAATAAAGACATTTCAAATCAAACTGAAATGTATTGAAATGAATTTTTCCCATACATTTTTGACAATGTGAGGTGTGCATGGCAAAAAACACTCACGGTGAAGGCATGGTGATATAATATGAAAATATCAAAAGTTAACTAACCAATGATATTGAAGCATATAAATCGAATCATAACTATATGAAACTCGAATTTGAGCCATATTAAACTGGTAATATTGTGATTTTATGCCTGGTTTTCCATACGTTAGTTTAAATAGAGAGT
Source organism: Anastrepha obliqua (assembly GCF_027943255.1). Classification (NCBI taxonomy): domain Eukaryota; kingdom Metazoa; phylum Arthropoda; class Insecta; order Diptera; family Tephritidae; genus Anastrepha; species Anastrepha obliqua. The sequence goes on from NW_026562293.1 coordinate 36,448, forward strand.
TATGGAATATAACCTTGGCATATTGGCACTAAAATATATAATAAAGACATTTCAAATCAAACTGAAATGTATTGAAATGAATTTTTCCCATACATTTTTGACAATGTGAGGTGTGCATGGCAAAAAACACTCACGGTGAAGGCATGTGAAATAATATGAAAATATCAAAAGTTAACTAACCAATGATATTGAAGCATATAAATCGAAGCATAACTATATGAAACTAAACTCGAATTTAAGCCATATTAAACTGGTAATATTGTGATTTTATGCCTGGTTTTCCATACGTTAGTTTAAATAGAGAGTTATGGAATATAACCTTGGCATATTGGCACTAAAATATATAATAAAGACATTTCAAATCAAACTGAAATGTATTGAAATGAATTTTTCCCATACATTTTTGACAATGTGAGGTGTGCATGGCAAAAAACACTCACGGTGAAGGCATGTGATATAATATGAAAATATCAAAAGTTAACTAACCAATGATATTGAAGCATATAAATCGAATCATAACTATATGAAACTCGAATTTAAGCCATATTAAACTGGTAATATTGTGATTTTATGCCTGGTTTTCCATACGTTAGTTTAAATAGAAAAAATTTTCGAATATATATACATATATGAAGAATCTATATTCTAATACTAACATGTTATGGAATATAACCTTGGCATATTGGCACTAAAATATATAATAAAGACATTTCAAATCAAACTGAAATGTATTGAAATGAATTTTTCCCATACATTTTTGACAATGTGAGGTGTGCATGGCAAAAAACACTCACGGTGAAGGCATGTGAAATAATATGAAAATATCAAAAGTTAACTAACCAATGATATTGAAGCATATAAATCGAATCATAACTATATGAAACTCGAATTTAAGCCATATTAAACTGGTAATATTGTGATTTTATGCCTGGTTTTCCATACGTTAGTTTAAATAGAAAAAATTTTCGAATATATATACATATATGAAGAATTCATATTAGCTATACTAACATGTTATGGAATATAACCTTGGCATATTGGCACTAAAATATATAATAAAGACATTTCAAATCAAACTGAAATGTATTGAAATGAATTTTTCCCATACATTTTTGACAATGTGAGGTGTGCATGGCAAAAAACACTCACGGTGAAGGCATGTGAAATAATATGAAAATATCAAAAGTTAACTAACCAATGATATTGAAGCATATAAATCGAAGCATAACTATATGAAACTCGAATTTAAGCCATATTAAACTGGTAATATTGTGATTTTATGCCTGGTTTTCCATACGTTAGTTTAAATAGAAAAAATTTTCGAATATATATACATATATGAAGAATCTATATTCTAATACTAACATGTTATGGAATATAACCTTGGCATATTGGCACTAAAATATATAATAAAGACATTTCAAATCAAACTGAAATGTATTGAAATGAATTTTTCCCATACATTTTTGACAATGTGAGGTGTGCATGGCAAAAAACACTCACGGTGAAGGCATGTGATATAATATGAAAATATCAAAAGTTAACTAACCAATGATATTGAAACATATAAATCGAATCATAACTATATGAAACTCGAATTTGAGCCATATTAAACTGGTAATATTGTGATTTTATGCCTGGTTTTCCATACGTTAGTTTAAATAGAAAAAAATTCTCGAATATATACATATATGAAGAATCTATATTCTATACTAACATTTTATGGAATATAACCTTGGCATATTGCCATTAAAATATATAATAAAGACATTTCAAATCAAACTGAAATGTATTGAAATGAATTTTTCCCATACATTTTTGACAATGTGAGGTGTGCATGGCAAAAAACACTCACGGTGAAGGCATGTGATATAATATGAAAATATCAAAAGTTAACTAACCAATGATATTGAAGCATATAAATCGAATCATAACTATATGAAACTCGAATTTGAGCCATATTAAACTGGTAATATTGTGATTTTATGCCTGGTTTTCCATACGTTAGTTTAAATAGAGAGTTATGGAATATAACCTTGGCATATTGGCACTAAAATATATAATAAAGACATTTCAAATCAAACTGAAATGTATTGAAATGAATTTTTCCCATACATTTTTGACAATGTGAGGTGTGCATGGCAAAAAACACTCACGGTGAAGGCATGTGATATAATATGAAAATATCAAAAGTTAACTAACCAATGATATTGAAGCATATAAATCGAATCATAACTATATGAAACTCGAATTTGAGCCATATTAAACTGGTAATATTGTGATTTTATGCCTGGTTTTCCATACGTTAGTTTAAATAGAGAGTTATGGAATATAACCTTGGCATATTGGCACTAAAATATATAATAAAGACATTTCAAATCAAACTGAAATGTATTGAAATGAATTTTTCCCATACATTTTTGACAATGTGAGGTGTGCATGGCAAAAAACACTCACGGTGAAGGCATGTGATATAATATGAAAATATCAAAAGTTAACTAACCAATGATATTGAAGCATATAAATCGAATCATAACTATATGAAACTCGAATTTGAGCCATATTAAACTGGTAATATTGTGATTTTATGCCTGGTTTTCCATACGTTAGTTTAAATAGAGAGTTATGGAATATAACCTTGGCATATTGGCACTAAAATATATAATAAAGACATTTCAAATCAAACTGAAATGTATTGAAATGAATTTTTCCCATACATTTTTGACAATGTGAGGTGTGCATGGCAAAAAACACTCACGGTGAAGGCATGTGATATAATATGAAAATATCAAAAGTTAACTAACCAATGATATTGAAGCATATAAATCGAATCATAACTATATGAAACTCGAATTTGAGCCATATTAAACTGGTAATATTATGATTTTATTCCTGGTTTTCCATACGTTAGTTTAAATAGAAAAAATTTTCGAATATATATACATATATGAAGAATCTATATTCTATACTAACATGTTATGGCATATTGGTGTTATTGTATTTTATTCCTGGTTTTCTATAGTTAGTTTAAATAGAAATAAATTTTTGAATTCAAAATTTTATATTCTATACTAGCATTACATAGAAATTATCCTCAACTGTTTGTTTCTTGTATAAATACAGGAAATTAAACAGATGATGAAGAGAAAAAAATAAGAAAAACAAAAATTTATAAGAAAAATTAAATTTTAAACAAAGGAAAAGAGGAGAAAATTTTTTCAATCATATATATTTATGATTAAAAAATAGAATTATGAAATTATTAATTTCAATTCAAAGAGAAAAATTATGTAATATATGAAATTATTACATTAAAAATGCATTTGAAAAAAAAGTAAAATGTTATTAAGAATGATAAATTATTTGAAAATTGGCAAATATTAAGAAGAAATATCGTTCTTATATTTTTATATAAAATATATAATATAGAGAACGAAAATTCTTTTTCATAAAAAACGGTTTTTGAATTTTGATAAGAAAAGCTAAAGGGGGGTCGCCCCTTTACTTTTTATATACACCGTAATTTATGAAATTTTCAAATATGAAAAACAAA
>NW_026562293.1:42500-45000 GCF_027943255.1 Anastrepha obliqua
AAAGAAAATCAATTTATATATTATTAATATTATTTAATTTTACTCTTTCAATTAATATATGCAAAAAAAAATTGACATTTGTTATAAATAAAAATAAATAAAAAAATACTCTAAGCGGTGGATCACTTGGCTCATGGGTCGATGAAGAACGCAGCAAACTGTGCGTCATCGTGTGAACTGCAGGACACATGAACATCGACATTTTGAACGCATATCGCAGTCCATGCTGTTATGTACATTAAATTCAATTTTAAAGTACTGCTTGGACTACATATGGTTGAGGGTTGTAAGACTATGCTAAATAAGTTGCTTATTCTTTTATAAAAATAATTGAATTTAAGCAAATGTGTATATTATTGGATTTTAAATAATTCATAATATTAATAGCAAAAAAAATAAAGATATATAATGAATTTTATTTATTATATATTCTTTAAAAAAAAAATCCTCTCAAATAAAATGAAATGATGAAAATATTGAATCTAAGTATTCTTTACAAAAAATTTTCATATTATTTATATATATATATAAAATAATAATTTATATATGTAATTAAAAGGAGGAATGTCTAGCATAAAAATTAAATTTTTTATTCTAGGATTGCCTCATTTTACATTATTATTATTTTTATATATTTACAATATATAAAAGGAGAAAAGAAAAATAGAGATGAAAAGATGATATAATTTTTTTATTAAATTGTGAGAAGATAAAAAAAGAATATTAAAACAACCTCAACTCATATGGGATTACCCCCTGAATTTAAGCATATTAATGAGGGGAGGAAAAGAAACTAACAAGGATTTTCTTAGTAGCGGCGAGCGAAAAGAAAATAGTTCAGCACTAAGTCACTTTGTCTATATGTCAAATGTGAGATGCAGTGTATGGAATATCTTAATATCTAGTATGAGAAATTAACGATTTAAGTCCTTCTTAAATGAGGCCATTTACCCATAGAGGGTGCCAGGCCCGTATAACGTTAATGATTACTAGAAAGATATTTCCAAAGAGTCGTGTTGCTTGATAGTGCAGCACTAAGTGGGTGGTAAACTCCATCTAAAACTAAATATAACCATGAGACCGATAGTAAACAAGTACCGTGAGGGAAAGTTGAAAAGAACTCTGAATAGAGAGTTAAATAGTACGTGAAACTGCTTAGAGGTTAAGCCCGATGAACCTGAATATCCATTATGAAAAATTCATCATTAAATAATTAAAAAAATAATGTGCATTTTTTTCATATAAGGACATTGTAATCTATTAACATAATAAAGTATTTATCAAAAGATCATTGGTGATATTAAGTTTATTTAAATTAATTTGCTTTTTAAGCATATTAACATAAAATAAATACTAATGATTTGATAAAGTGTTGATAGATTTTATTATATATAATGCTAAAATTCATTTTTTGAATTTTACAAAAAATTTAATATCTATGATATTAATATTTATTTGTATGCATTTATATGATTAACAATGCGAAAGATTCAGGATACCTTCGGGACCCGTCTTGAAACACGGACCAAGGAGTCTAACATATGTGCAAGTCATTGAGTTATATTAAACTTAATGGCATAATTAACTTAACTTAAATATAATGGGATTAATTTTTAGTCTATTTTTTAATAAATAGTCAATTAATTCAATCCCGGGGCGTTCCATATAGTTATGTATAATGATAATTTATTATTATTTATACCTCTAACTGGAGCGTACCTTGAGCATATATGCTGTGACCCGAAAGATGGTGAACTATACTTGATCAGGTTGAAGTCAGGGGAAACCCTGATGGAAGACCGAAACAGTTCTGACGTGCAAATCGATTGTCAGAATTGAGTATAGGGGCGAAAGACCAATCGAACCATCTAGTAGCTGGTTCCCTCCGAAGTTTCCCTCAGGATAGCTGGTGCATTTAAAAATTATATAAAATAATCTTATCTGGTAAAGCGAATGATTAGAGGCCTTAGGGTCGAAACGATTTTAACCTATTCTCAAACTTTAAATGGGTAAGAACCTCACCTTTCTTGATATGAAGGTTGAGGTTATGATATAATGTGCCCAGTGGGCCACTTTTGGTAAGCAGAACTGGCGCTGTGGGATGAACCAAACGTAATGTTACGGTGCCTAAATTAACAACTCATGCAGATACCATGAAAGGCGTTGGTTGCTTAAAACAGCAGGACGGTGGACATGGAAGTCGTAATCCGCTAAGGAGTGTGTAACAACTCACCTGCCGAAGCAACTAGCCCTTAAAATGGATGGCGCTTAAGTTGTATACCTATACATTACCGCTAAAGTAGATGATTTATAAAACAATTTCGATTGATTTATAAATTTTGAAACTTTAGTGAGTAGGAGGGTACAATAGTGTGCTTAGAAGTGTTTGGCGTAAGCCTGCATGGAGCCGCTATTGGTACAGATCTTGGTGGTAGTAGCAAATAATCGAATGAGACCTTGGAGGACTGAAGTGGAGAAGGGTTTCGTGTGAACAGTGGTT
>NW_026562293.1:50000-53491 GCF_027943255.1 Anastrepha obliqua
AAACTGAAATGTATTGAAATGAATTTTTCCCATACATTTTTGACAATGTGAGGTGTGCATGGCAAAAAACACTCACGGTGAAGGCATGTGAAATAATATGAAAATATCAAAAGTTAACTAACCAATGATATTGAAGCATATAAATCGAATCATAACTATATGAAACTCGAATTTAAGCCATATTAAACTGGTAATATTGTGATTTTATGCCTGGTTTTCCATACGTTAGTTTAAATAGAAAAAATTTTCGAATATATATACATATATGAAGAATCTATATTCTAATACTAACATGTTATGGAATATAACCTTGGCATATTGGCACTAAAATATATAATAAAGACATTTCAAATCAAACTGAAATGTATTGAAATGAATTTTTCCCATACATTTTTGACAATGTGAGGTGTGCATGGCAAAAAACACTCACGGTGAAGGCATGTGAAATAATATGAAAATATCAAAAGTTAACTAACCAATGATATTGAAGCATATAAATCGAATCATAACTATATGAAACTCGAATTTAAGCCATATTAAACTGGTAATATTGTGATTTTATGCCTGGTTTTCCATACGTTAGTTTAAATAGAAAAAATTTTCGAATATATATACATATATGAAGAATCTATATTCTAATACTAACATGTTATGGAATATAACCTTGGCATATTGGCACTAAAATATATAATAAAGACATTTCAAATCAAACTGAAATGTATTGAAATGAATTTTTCCCATACATTTTTGACAATGTGAGGTGTGCATGGCAAAAAACACTCACGGTGAAGGCATGTGATATAATATGAAAATATCAAAAGTTAACTAACCAATGATATTGAAACATATAAATCGAATCATAACTATATGAAACTCGAATTTGAGCCATATTAAACTGGTAATATTGTGATTTTATGCCTGGTTTTCCATACGTTAGTTTAAATAGAAAAAAATTCTCGAATATATATACATATATGAAGAATCTATATTCTATACTAACATTTTATGGAATATAACCTTGGCATATTGCCATTAAAATATATAATAAAGACATTTCAAATCAAACTGAAATGTATTGAAATGAATTTTTCCCATACATTTTTGACAATGTGAGGTGTGCATGGCAAAAAACACTCACGGTGAAGGCATGTGATATAATATGAAAATATCAAAAGTTAACTAACCAATGATATTGAAGCATATAAATCGAATCATAACTATATGAAACTCGAATTTGAGCCATATTAAACTGGTAATATTGTGATTTTATGCCTGGTTTTCCATACGTTAGTTTAAATAGAGAGTTATGGAATATAACCTTGGCATATTGGCACTAAAATATATAATAAAGACATTTCAAATCAAACTGAAATGTATTGAAATGAATTTTTCCCATACATTTTTGACAATGTGAGGTGTGCATGGCAAAAAAACACTCACGGTGAAGGCATGTGATATAATATGAAAATATCAAAAGTTAACTAACCAATGATATTGAAGCATATAAATCGAATCATAACTATATGAAACTCGAATTTGAGCCATATTAAACTGGTAATATTATGATTTTATTCCTGGTTTTCCATACGTTAGTTTAAATAGAAAAAATTTTCGAATATATATACATATATGAAGAATCTATATTCTATACTAACATGTTATGGCATATTGGTGTTATTGTATTTTATTCCTGGTTTTCTATAGTTAGTTTAAATAGAAATAAATTTTTGAATTCAAAATTTTATATTCTATACTAGCATTACATAGAAATTATCCTCAACTGTTTGTTTCTTGTATAAATACAGGAAATTAAACAGATGATGAAGAGAAAAAAATAAGAAAAACAAAAATTTATAAGAAAAATTAAATTTTAAACAAAGGAAAAGAGGAGAAAATTTTTTCAATCATATATATTTATGATTAAAAAATAGAATTATGAAATTATTAATTTCAATTCAAAGAGAAAAATTATGTAATATATGAAATTATTACATTAAAAATGCATTTGAAAAAAAAGTAAAATGTTATTAAGAATGATAAATTATTTGAAAATTGGCAAATATTAAGAAGAAATATCGTTCTTATATTTTTATATAAAATATATAATATAGAGAACGAAAATTCTTTTTCATAAAAAACGGTTTTTGAATTTTGATAAGAAAAGCTAAAGGGGGGTCGCCCCTTTACTTTTTATATACACCGTAATTTATGAAATTTTCAAATATGAAAAACAAAGAAAAATATATAAATACAAATATTATTCTGGTTGATCCTGCCAGTAGTTATATGCTTGTCTCAAAGATTAAGCCATGCATGTCTAAGTACAAACAAATTAAAAGTGAAACCGCAAAAGGCTCATTATATCAGTTATGGTTCCATAGATCGTTAACAGTTACTTGGATAACTGTGGTAATTCTAGAGCTAATACATGCAATATAAACACGGACCTTATGGAACGTGTGCTTTTATTAGACTAAAACCAAGCGATCATTTGATCGTTAAATTGGTTGAACTCTAGATAACTTGCAGATCGTATGGTCCCGTACCGACGACAGATCTTTCAAATGTCTGCCCTATCAACTTTTGATGGTAGTATCTAGGACTACCATGGTTGCAACGGGTAACGGGGAATCAGGGTTCGATTCCGGAGAGGGAGCCTGAGAAACGGCTACCACATCTAAGGAAGGCAGCAGGCGCGTAAATTACCCACTCCCAGTTCGGGGAGGTAGTGACGAAAAATAACAATACAGGACTCATATCCGAGGCCCTGTAATTGGAATGAGTACACTTTAAATCCTTTAACAAGGACCTATTGGAGGGCAAGTCTGGTGCCAGCAGCCGCGGTAATTCCAGCTCCAATAGCGTATATTAAAGTTGTTGCGGTTAAAACGTTCGTAGTTGAATTTGTGCTTCATACGGGTAGTACAACTATATATTGTGGTATGTACATTACCTTATGTATGTAAGCGTATTACCGGTGGAGTTCTTATATATAATTAATACAATGTATTTTTTATATATTCCTCCTATTTAAACCTACTTCAGTGCTCTTCATCGAGTGTTGTTGTGGGCCGGTACAATTACTTTGAACAAATTAGAGTGCTTAAAGCAGGCTCCAAATGCCTGAATATTTTGTGCATGGAATAATGAAATAAGACCTCTGTTCTACTTTCATTGGTTTTTAGATCAAGAGGTAATGATTAATAGAAGCAGTTTGGGGGGCATTAGTATTACGACGCGAGAGGTGAAATTCTTGGACCGTCGTAAGACTAACTTAAGCGAAAGCATTTGCCAAAGATGTTTTCATTAATCAAGAACGAAAGTTAGAGGTTCGAAGGCGATCAGATACCGCCCTAGTTCTAACCATAAACGATGCCAGCTAGCAATTGGGTGTAGCTACTACTATGGCTCTCTCAGTCGCTTCCCGGGAAACCAAAGCTTTTGGGCTCCGGGGGAAGTATGGTTGCAAAGCTGAAACTTAAAGGAATTGA